>NW_009605497.1:0-38576 GCF_000690535.1 Cariama cristata | reverse complement strand
CAAGCTATCCAAGCTCACATCAGATGTGTGTCACCCCTCCTCTTTATACTCATGTTGCTTATACCCCTGTCCACCTTGGCAGAGCTTCTCTAGAAAGACCAAGACAAAGAAATTCGTGCTACTTTTGGTGATAACACCTTTTCTCCTGAAAAGAACCGTCATCAATTTCCACAGCCTTTTTAAGCTGATCTCCTGCAAGGAAATTTGCTTTCGATCGTTTCCCACAGTTGCTGCAAAGCAGGACATTTCCAAAGGCAGCAGAGCTCCCCCCCACCTCCCGCATGAAAAAGTAAACCCACTCTGGGGACAACACTTTGATCGTTCTGCAAAGCAGTAAGTCAGCAAATGAATCTAATTCACCCCCAGTACAAAACACCAGTGCCAATCATTCATATCAGGGCAGAAAAGAATTGCACAGTGCTTCTCAAATGCAAATTTTGACCGTTTTATCAGGGTAAAATGAGCTGAGGCTGTAATTGCTCTATAGCCCCAGATAATTTGAGAAAGCACTTTCCCGGGACTGGCTTTTGAAGCCAGGGGACCACTATGTATCTGGCTACAGGATCACAACAAGGAGATGAGAGGTATATATCCTCACAGTGGGCATTTTAAACATATATAAATTGTGCTCAGAATGGGGATTTACAATTTCTGCTAGGATTTCGATGAAACCCAAGAGGAAACCTTGTCATCCCACCACTGTACGCATATGTTGGGTGTCTGAAGACAGCAAATTGGCCCACTGGAGCATTTATAAAAAGACAAAACCCTCCATGAATTATTCCCAAGTGGGAAGCGATATCCAGGGACACTGCAGCATCATAGGCCATTCCCTCCCCTCCTCCTTTAAACATTTTTTAAAAGAAAAGACTATAAAACCCACAGGAACGGGAACACGAACACACTCAGCCCTTGCACATCTCAACCATGGCAGTCAACTCTGACCACGTCATGCACGAAGCCACCTCCACCGAGCCCTGCCCGGCCACCATTTCAGTCATCCCACTGCTTTACTTACGACCAGATGAGTTTAGGAGCTGGAGCCACCTTCTTAATAATCCCTTAAATCAGGTTGAAATCAGTTGGTCCGGACCAGTCTCTGCACAGACACAGGTCCCTGCGGAGCAGCTTTGTGCAGCGAGCAAACTCTGCAGGGTGTCCAACCTCTGCAGAGCTCCCTGGGGCAGAAATTTGCTGAGGGACAGGAGGCAGGAAGGGCTGGTTGCACCCCATCTGTCAATAAATGTATCTGCAAAAGTCAAAACCAGCTTGAAGGTAGGAGCCCAGTTCTGCAGAGTCTTTTCTTTTCAAGCTAAGCCTGACCCTGGAGGATACCTACAGTCTTTACCAGACATATATGATTATTAAAAAACCCCAAACAAACCTTATTTGACAGGTAAGCTCATCTGATGACTTCCTTGAAGCATTCGAAGATTCTCTGTTATTTTTCCCTTCACGTGCAAGTAAAGTTTGATTGGCAGTTTGAAGCTTGCTATTAAATTAGCTCCTATTTTTAAACCCCGAGGGACCTTCATATATGACAAAGCAAACTTTAAGCAGATGAAACCTGTAAGACCACATGAGGACAGAGGAAGGGGTAAGTAATGCTGCAGCAGAGTGATCTGGCCACTCAGGTATGCCAGTGTAACTCCCCGTGGGGGCACCTAATCCCAGATTAAAAATAATCCTATTCCAGAATGATGTCTCCACTTTGAAGCATAATTACCCTCTTCCTGAGATGCCACTCAATTCCCTGCTCTAGAAAAATTAAACTTTACAGCGATTATGATTGGAAAGATTGATTTCAGTGACACAAATACAACCTAACAGTTAAAAAGAGTCCATGGCATTAAAAAAAAAAGCTTGCTGCATTTTTTCCCCATGTATAACTCTCCATGTCTTCTAACACTTTGCAAGGCTTCTGCTGCCAGCCTTTTAATTTTTCTCATGCACAGAGCAATCCTTCCAAATGTAACGGCTACATACAGCTTTGCAGCTCTGAAAGACTCCGTTATCAATGCATACCTTCAGGAGACACAGTTTCTTCTTACAGAGACAGTACAGCTCCATCGGAGTCCTCTCTGCTGGTTACTAAACACTTAGTGCCCACAGCTGCCCAGTGGTCCCTTCCAACCCCAGGTCTCTGCACAGACCATTCTGAAGCTGTCTGAGATGACAGGACCCTGAGATGTTCAGGAGCAGTTTAGGATGCGTTTCATCTCCATCTCTTCTCATCCAGCACAGCAAAGGCGCTGTGAGCGGGAAGAGGAGGTGTGCAGCAAGGTACAGGCAGGAGCCTTGGCTGACAGACACAGCGTGGCTCTGTCGTGGGGAAAAACCCTTTCCAAAGAGCTGTTATGTGCTCGAATAGCAACATGGAGCAAGTTGTGTGTTTGACAGAAGAGCCAGAGGAAATGGAGTGGAAAGATCTGCAAAAGTAATCCTGGCATGGCAATGCAGCAGCAATAAAATTCCTGTGAGTCCCCTCGGTTGGCTGGTACCACGTATTTCTACTCTTCTTCCCCCACAGCCCCACTAAGAGCCCAGAGGTACCCCAGTGTCAGATTCCTTCCCTTGAATCATCTCACCAGCGCTGCTGATTGATCTCAGCACAGACTGACTGACCTCAGAAGGGGAGATTTTCTCCATCGTGGCAACTTTCTTCAGTGGCAGACCATATAGTGTCTTACCAAACTAAACTTATCGTCTAAATATTTTAAGAAATCTACCTGAGCTCTTCTCTACTCAAGCAAATGAAAATCTATTAAGAGCATTAAAAATCTGTAACTTAAGGTCTAATAAGATCTACACACTAAAAATCATTTCTTCCTCTCTCTCCTTCCCTCCTCCCACAAAATATTACCAGGCTGTATGTCCGACTGTTAGCCCACAAAAAAGCAAAGCACAACCCGGAGCCCAGGGTACACCTGCCTACAAATGACATAAGATAATCCATCACGCTGTGCCACCAGCTTGGGTTTGCAATGAGCCAGCCAACACCCACCCCACTGCGAGAGCAGCAGGGGATCCAGCCTTGTTTTGCTCATATGGGATGGTCCAAAAGGGTTGGACACAGGGATGAAACGCTGCTTTTGGGGACGTCTGCTGGGGCCGCATTGCTGAAGTGGTCCAGGGGTCCCTTTTAAGCACAAAGGGAGCGATGGCTTTGCCCCATGGATGTATGCACACTGACTGCAAGCAAGCGCAGAGGTTGGCAACTGGGCTGTTTGAACAGTACAAACTCAACATCTTTGAGAAAAGGCAATCGGCCAGGTGGGGATGTGGCTCACAGGCTGCCAAGGCACGCCACCCCAATACCTCCTGGGGTCCTTGGTGGACAATTAGGGACCGCCGCTGCAGGCGTGGCACCAGCGCATGGCGAGAAGCCACTTCTGCCCTGTAGCACTTGGAAAGATGAAGTAAAAGCAAGAAGCCAAGCCAGGAGCTGCAGTCAGAAACTTAGTACCTTCACAAGAAGCTCATCCACTCTCTGCAGATCAAGATTCTGCCAGGAACAGGGATTGGAGGGGAGAGGGCCTGTTTAGAAAAAACAGTATTATTTAGAAAAAAAGTGTTTTTCTAAAATCAAGAGCTTCTGAGTAGCTGCTCTCACTCCTAATCTAGGAGGAGCAGACACAACAGCACTTCTTTGCCGTAGATTAGTCTCTCATTTTCTAAATGCAAGGCTGCTCTCTGTTGGATTGGAGAAGCCCTGCCTGCTGTTTGCATCCTATCAGAATCCTGTCGGGCAGCAATTGGTGCTTTTCCAGTATCAGCAGCACAGTGGTACCACTGGCTAGGAGTTAAAAATCAGTTTATGAAAAAAGTAACTAACTCTTTGTTCTGCATCCTAAGAAAGCAGTATCCAGATTTTTCCCTTGATAAATGAAGCAGCTGTTCTGCCCAACTCGGAGCACAGACTATAAACAATTCTTCTATTTGGGATGCTGGTTAGTTTTTTTTCTAATTGTGGGCTACATAGTTACTTTGCATAACATACAGCTATTTATATGAATTATATTAGTTACAGCAAAGGAGAGCATACCACTTCCAAGTAACGGCACACCTGGTTCAGAGCAGGGATCGAGTGCCCTGCAGACATCTCTCTGCTGCAGGGAAAAAGGGTCCATCTCAGGCCCATGAAGTTCCCTCTCAGTAAATCAGCACTTTCTACCCAGGATTACTTGTAGAAAGTTCCCAAGCAGTTCCAATTTTGGTGGTGTAAAGCACAAGTTTACACAAAGTGTGCACAGGTGTCCATGCACAGCTTCACACAGGTGTCTCCTTTGGCACAAGCTGATCAACCCGGGTCTCTCTCACTCGTTAACAGAGGTTGACTCAGGCATCTCATGTATTTACGCAGCCTCATGTTTATGATCTGTAGCCAAGGCTAAGCTCTCTGCTGCTGCTGGCTTTGCATAGGGCAGGCTGCCTTTGCCCAGCTCACCTCACTCAAAACAAGCTTAGGAACGTCTCCAGGAGCTTCTGGCTCCATCAACTCAATTTGCAGGCTTTACACAGATAAATTCATTATTTCAATGCATGAACTTAAGTCAAGAGATAATTTCCAGACCAGCTCGTCCAGAGGAGCCGGCTCTATTTTATCTTGCTTCACTCGTAGCCCATGGCACCTTCACCTCCTGTACAGCTAGCCTGAAGACAAACTTACAGAGCACTTTGACTATAGATCCTGCCATCTGTTTAATAACAGATTTGAGATGCATTCACTTTGAAGAGTCAAGATGAAAATGCAGTGTCTGCTTCCCTCTTCTGAAATATTATCACATGTGTATTACCATGGATAAACCTTAATTTTTGTCACTGACACCTATGCAGTCCCCTCGGGACATATTCTGCACAGTTGTAAAATCAGCTGTCTAGGAAGAGGGCAAGAAATGTTGGTCCAATGAAGAATACGAGCCAACATAATCAGATTTGTTAGCCAAAGAAAATAATACTTTAGAAACTGCCATATGGAAATTCAGCTAATAATACTTTATCAGACTGCCTTGGAAGCAAGTCCGAAGGAAAAGAGCTCTCTTCAGTAATTCACAAGGTCAGAAATACAGAGACAGCCTAGACAAGTCGCTAGCCAGGATCAATGCAGAGCAAGAAGTGCAAGGAATGCTACAAAACCAAGCTTCAGCAGTCTTCTGAACACAAATCCCAAATCTATTTATTAACCAAATGGCTACACTAGCACTGTCAGACTCACCAGGCACCTGAGAGAGTACCAGGTCCAAGAGAGAGCTGATGCTCAACACCAATTTTCTATCTATGCATTGGAAAGATGTTTCAAATTCACTCCTCCATTGTCCCAACCACAACTGTAAAAAAATCTTATGTAAACAGCAGTGGGCTAAAACCACATTCCTCCTCCTGCTTCTAAGTTGTCTCAGACCCAGGCTCCCCAGGTTGCTCAGACACTTGAGTCCCACACATTTACCCAGTGCTGAACCAGAGCTGGACTCCAGTCCTCCAGAAAAGCTGAGTCAGACTAAGTCTGCCCTGGTTGGGTTTAGAGCAGACGAACAAACATGAATGTGAACCAGCTGCACATCAGGAGTAGCGAAGTCCTACACCCCATCCTTCTCTCAGAGGTTCCTGGCCCTGCTTTAAAAGCCAGAACTCGGCCAACCTGGAGCTAATGCTTAACCTAACAGATGCTGTCGTATATGGCAATGCTTATGGAATCAACAAGTTCATTGCGACTGATTAATGTCATTTGTTATATCAATATTTGCCAAAGGCTTAGTCTTATTATTTAGATAGTTTTATAAACAGCTATATGATACTCTGCAAGTAACATTTTAACCAAGTTATTTTCAGAAGCCTCTTTATCCAGTAAGGAGAGCTCTGCCTGTTAATTATATAAAACTGCCTTACTTTAGTGTTCACTAGCAAAGAACATCCACTTGAATAATACTTTCAATAAAAAAAAAACAAACAAACAACAAATCCACTGTTTTGTCCTGATGCTGCCTGTTGCTGGAAGACAAGACGATAACCAGAGAAGTGCTGACACCTACGGGGCAAGACATTTGTGAGCCTACAAACCTCAATCTGTACGGTCCAGTTAAATAAGCATGTGATTTCACAGTATGACAGTTATTTGATCTGATTTAATTTTAAAAGTGATTGGAGTACTATCTCATCACTCATTTTCAAAACATATTTTGTTTTCATATATCAGGTGAAAATACAATCCAGGTCAATTCACGTTGATTGTCCAAAGTTCAGAAAGCTGGAAAAATAAGCCATGAGAGTACTTTCCAATTCTGTTTCTACTCCCTGCTTCCCAGACTGTTCACACCCTCAGCACCTCTCATTTCTGTGTCTAACTTCTTTCTCAGTTTTCTTGGGGTAGGAATGGTCCCCGAGGACTTGCAAATAAGAGGTATGTTTCCATTTCTCTGTTCTGTAAGAGTGAGCTCTGGGATGTAACAGGTCAGACAGACACTTCCCCCCTTTTCCCAGCACTTTTTCTGGCCTATTATTCCTTCCCCCTTCTCATCATTAGCTTTTTTTCTTTCCATTTCTGATCCCCAGCTGAATATATTCCTTCTATCACAACGACTATTTTCAGTCAACAACACTGGGCCAAGACTCTGCTCACTACATCTTGTGGCTCACATACATGCCATATATGCTACAGAATAGCTTACAAATCACTGCAAGTTTAGCATCACCGTCACACAAAACATTCTGTTCCTGACAACTGACTTAATCCTTCCCATTCTTTCTAAATCTCCCTCTTCCCAGGACCAGGGACCCCACTGTCCTGCAGCTTTTGAAGCAGCACACTTAGAAATCGAAGAAACAACAAAACAGTTGTTGTTTTGCCAAGCCAAATCATTCAATCAGAACTTGTGTTTGAACCCATGTCTGAATTCAGAAGCTTCTTGGAAGTAAAGGCCCAGATAACTCACAGCAACTTAGAGCTATCAATGTACGCGATGCTGCCCTTCAAACAGACGGCGCAAGCGGTAGACTCTTGGCTAGGGTAAAAACCCATGTGCACTGGGATGGAAAACAGAATAACATAGGTCCCCCAATCCTATATAGGATTGTACACAAGAACTGTGATGAAAGAAAGCTTTCAGCTTGCCAAAGGCTTTAGAAAAGGAAAGACTCATGAACATTATTAATAACAGGAAAGACAAGCAGAGATTCAAGGTCAGATTTTGCACAAGTGTGACAAGTGCCGTGTAAAGCGACCAAGAGGGACGTATAGGTTGGCTGCAGGTAAAAAGCTGAGGCTGCAGCACAAAAACCTGCAGGAAACAAAACATCAAGAAGAAAATAGGCGTTGCAGAAAACATGACAGATTTTCTGTCTATAGAAAGAAAGCAAGCAAAAGCTACAGCCTAGGAAAAACAAGTTCAAGTCCTATGACAGTAAAACTATAAAGAACTAAATCCTTATCATTTACGAACAAAATGGGAAATAGGTTGAAACAGACAAACACTGAAACCACTGTGCTCAAGTGATATTATCATTGATTCATTCAATGCTGAAATAATTCAGAAGACACAACAGAACAACCTATGAAAGCTTTGCAACAGGACTCAAGTTTCTCACGGTGCCTTTTTTCAGCTGGCCTGTTTCCTACAGGCACATTACCTCTAGAAATAAAGGATGCAGCCAGTTCATTAGCATTTCCCTCTTTCACATGGGAAAAAAAAATCCTAAGCATGATAGGACAGAAAAGTCAATAAAAAAAGCAGCCACCTTTGAGGTTAGGAAATCAGGTTAGCTGCCCAGTAACCACCAAAAACCCTTCCTGCGTTGACCTACATAACAGAGCCATAAAGGAAAACTTCACTGCTGCTAGACAGCCACGGCTGAAGCAGTATCATGCATTTCTCAGCAGCAAAACTCACACCCAGAGCTTGAGGCCACAGAAACCATTCAGTGCTGCTGGACAAGAAAAGCAGTAAATTCCCCCATATCAGACACCAGCAGGTAAGACAGAACCTGGAAGCACATCAACAATTTACAAGTTGCTGCACCCACACACCGCCTTGCTACCCTTCCCAGCAGCGTCACCCTCCCGCTCTGTAGCATTTGATCACACCCACCTCCACTCACCCTCTCCCCCACCAAGGTCTCAGTCCTCCACACTTTGCTGCTGCCCTGGGCTCTAGCCCCAGTCTTCTTGTGGCCATGAAGTTTTCTTGTCACTGGTTCATTTGCTTCAATGCAGCTTGTACCACACAACCACCACATTCATATAGCTGGTCTAACGCTGGTAGTTCGGTAGCAAGTCCAGAGCAGGTCACGAAAATGATCAGAGGGCTGGAGCACCTCTCCTAGGAAGACAGGCTGAGAGAGTTGGGGTTGTTCAGCCTGGAGAAGAGAAGGCTCCAGGGAGACCTTAGAGCAGCCTTCCCGTACCTAACAGTGGACTACAAGAAAGCTGGGGTGGGACTTTTTAGAAGGACATGTACTGACACGACAAGGGACAATGGATTTAAATTGGAAAAGGGAAGATTTAGATCAGATATCAAGGAAGGAAATCTTTACCGTGAGGGTGGTGAGGCACTGGAACAGGTTGCCCAGAGAAGCTGTGGATGCCCCATGCCTGGAAGTCTTCAAGGCCAGGTGGGATGGGACTTTGAGCAACCTGGTCTAGTGGAAGGTGTCCCTGCCCACGGCAGGAGGGTTGGAACGGATGATCTTTAAGGTCCCTTCCAATCCAAACCATTCTATGATTCTTTAAATTCATTAAAATGTGCTATGCTGTATTACTGGCTGTATGTTCTGCTATACTGATGTTCTCCAAACCTACAATTTTAATTTTGCCTAGTATTTGACCCTGCCCTACTTAAAAACAAGTGTTTAAAAATCACTTCATGTATTTTTTATAACCAGAAGCATAGAATAATTGAGGTTGCAAAGGACCTCAGGTGGTCTGTAATCCAACCTCCTGCTCAGAGCAAGGTCAGCCATGAGATTTGATAAAGTTGCTCAGGGCTTTATCCAGTCTGTTTTTGAAAACCTCCACTGATAGAGGTTGCACAGTACGTCTGGGCAGGCTGCTCCAGTCCTTGACTGTCTTAAATTGCAAAAAACCAAAAAAGAACACTAAATCCGCCCCCCCCCCCCCCCAAAAAAAAAAACCAAAACACCCAAAAAAAACAAACCAAAAAAACCACAAATCCACAAAAAGCTCTTCCTTATGCTTCGCAGGGGGAAAAAAAAAAAAAAAAACAAAACAAATAAGCAACTGTAAAAAATTATATTGCTGTAGTACAAGAAGATATTAGGAGAAAACATGGGTCACCTGTGCACCTATTTTGAGGTCCTCTCACATTCTGCTTGGACTTGGAACAACAGTTTTCTTTCAGTGGCTGGGAGAGTGGAAGGGAAAGCAAAGGATGGAGAGCAGAACCTAGAGATACAGGATATTGATCCATAATGTAAAGAGTCAACAATTAAACAAATTAGGTCTCCATTATTTCACAGAAATCTAACATCACTATTTTTCAAAGCTGTCATAAACTAATGCCTCCATCATCCTACTCACATAGTTAATACTTTTGATTCACTTTTGTGAAGCTGTGCAGAATCGCCTAACAAAAGAATCAAGGATACAAGTAGTCACCTGCAACCCTAAAGTCTGCATTATTGGAGACAGTGGTTGACGTTTGCACGACCTGAGCACATCATGTAACACTATCCAGCTCCATGCGTACAAGATGGAGCCCTGAGCTGCGTACCTCTTCGCAGTCCCAGAAGGACTTCATGTTTCTAAGCCCAGCTCAATTCCTAAAGCCTGCCCAGTCCCAGCTCACCACAAGGCCCATCTCCAAAAGGCATCTTTTACCAAGTAGTTCCTAAGCAAGCGATCTTGATTATCAAAGTCATCCAAAACCTTCTTCAAGAAGCATTACAAAGCTTGGCTTTGATCCAGGGGATGGGAGCAAGGATTAATGTTAGCTTTAAGTGCTGAACGATAAACCCAGATACATTTCACCTGTGGTCCAAATAGAGCTTTGAGCTCTATCACTGTGACAAAGCTAGAGGCATGCATGTGGAGTATTCAAGTGGAACAAATGGACTTGGGGTCAAGGGGAAGGAAAGAAAAAAAGAAAAAAGGTAGTTACATACTTGTTTTCAAGAAAATCCAAGACAGAATAAAGGAAGATTTAAACCCAAGGAGAAGGTTATTAGGTTTCTTTCACCATGTAGCTCTGTATTTCTTTTTTATATTGTAATCAGACACACTGCAGTTATACTGCTAAGATGAATCCTCGGCCCAAATTACTTTAAAGAAACAAACAAGTAACAATTTTGGTCTTATTTCTTCCAAGTTCCTAGTAAAAAATTTATTTAGTCAAAGAAAATGGGTAGGACACCACATGCACAAGTGCCTTCAAATATCCAGCATCAAACACCACAGGTTTAGATTGTGGCTGAAGGAGACAGAGCGTACACCATGCTCTTGTAGTTTCCCTTCTTAGAGCTTAAGCATATGGTATGGAAAAGACTATGCTAAAATAAGGGGTTTCCATTGATAAAGCTGTATTTCTGCAGAATTGCATGCATATAGAAAAAAGACACTTTGATGACATTTGGTAGTCTTGAGCACTATGATGACAGAGTAACATTTTAGTGCTGTGCCCAAGAAAACTACTGCATGGGAAGGATTCTGCACATGGTTTGACCTACACCACAGTTTATTTGTAAACATTTGTTACATGTGCCATTAATTTAAATGAACACAGACTTTGTACAATTCAATGTATAATATTAACAATGTCACACTAGAAGAGTGCAACTGTATTCAGTTACAGTCTTACTTTAAAACCTTCAAATCACAAACCATTTGGAACACAGAACAGGAAAATAAAGGAAAATTTGAGAACAATGAGGCAAAAGAAAAGAGAACGGTGAAATAAGTCACGATCAAAAAACCTGAAAACAAATATAACACACTTTCTAGTTGGCTCCTGAACATCTTCAGGTGCATCCATCTAGACTGAATACTACTTGGGTTGTGCCAGAGCACAAAGCCAACCTCTCTTCCACAAGTTAAAAATCTTGCTGAAGACAGAAACTTCAAACAGCTTTACAATGCGTAATGCATGTCACTTTCCCCACTGTCAATAAAACTACCTCAAGAAAATAAATTGATTTCATTTGTCTTTATTTGCAATACAATATAAAACAGACTCTTTTGGTATGAAGATCTTTGAGATCTTATTTTTTACACCATATCTAAAACAAAAGTCACATACTTTGCGTAAAGCCTCTGGACCATCCCAAGCGTTGGAGTTGTAGTTGAGTTTCAGGTATTTATGGACTTCTTTGGTTGCAATCTATTCAGTAAACTTCAGATATGCACTTGAACACTTAAGCTTCTAAAATAGTGTTGAAGCATCTAAATTAGAGTGGTTTGAGTTCTAAAAAACTGCAACGTATCTGGAATTCTCATGATTACCTGTAAGATTTATGGGTATTAAACAACTCTGAAGAGCAGGCTAGTTTTATTTAGAAACTTTACTTTAAACCACCTAGTAACAAAGGGTATCCTTCACTTAGTAACACTGAAGAATATACAGTGAGAACAAGAAATTTTCATCCATTTTCAAACTTCCATACAACTTACACTGTCATCACTTTACATACTAGTATAGACAGTGCATGGCAAAATTCGATACAATACAGCAAACTAGCTCATCTACTACAGCTCACTGTAGCACTTAAAGTAACATCTATACTACTGAAAGTGTAAGTCATCATCTACTGCTTAGTTCCTATACAGTGCTAGATATTGGCTTAATCTCCACATAACAATTCTCACAGTAAATGTTTCCTCTGCCATTGCTAGCAGACTGACATCCAATTCGTCTTTAATTTCTTCTGAAGGAAATAAGGCAACTTAAAAACTGCTATGGAGACTATGCACATCCAGTACAAAAGTCACTGTAGAGTAAATGATCAGCTTTATATAGATAATCTAACTCTGTAATATATGCAGAGTACTAAGTTCAGCTGCTGTTGGTAAAACACAAAACCAAAACAGATGTAAGAAAGCAGCACTGAGCAAACTGAAGTACCACAGACTTCCAGTTTCTTAGAGCACAACTCCTACACTTACACTTCAGGAATGTATATAAAGCAAAGGAAAAAACAAGAAAAATGGAATTTTCAGTTGTAACTGAAGCCACTGCATTATCCTGTCATGGTATGTTTGTCCTTTTCAAACTTTTGTCATGTTTTTTTTCTTACAGCCATACAGAACAGGATACAAACCCAAATATCGTCATTTTTACCTTGCTGTTGTCCAGCATCATCTATGCCACAGATTCTTGGTCCATTATGTATTGTAGACTAGTAATGACAGAATGGTTAAGTCTCACTTTTAATTATGACTATTTAAAACACGGCAGTTCCAGTAAAGAAGAGAGTTGGCAGGGTTAGACAGCCAGGTTAAAAGTCTTAACATTTTACATCTCTTGTTCTCCTCATGTGCTAAATGGGATAGACTTTAAGCTGGCAAAAAGTTGTTAATGCCTAATATAAACAAAGTGAAATCATGCTACATAAAATCATCCCCTACAAATAGAGCCAGAACATGATTTTAGATGAAATAACTGACTGTTAATGTTTGTCATAATCAGCAGCTAATGGCTCAGGGAAAAGAGATGCAGAGAAGTCTCTGCCTACACATCCTCTGCTGTTACGTTCTTTTATTCATGACTGTCATGTGAAAAATCAAGAGCTCTGTTCTTTCAAACATTAGCTAGGTCTGTCCTGTTGATTATCTACCTTAAACTCAATTTACAACATCAGGAGTTTTCCCACAGCAATCATCACCAGCTTCAAATAACAGTGAGGGATTAACACCCTGTGTGATCAAATCTCAGACACTCCTGGTTTCATAGAAAAAGCAAGATGAATCCATTATCACCGAGAAACCCCTGAACAGAGTCAACCACTTGAGCCCTTCCATAATTCCACACCTCCATCAAATTCTGCCAGAGATGGAAGTGCACCACTCATCTTCAAAGTGGCCTTAAGTCATCAGCAGGCCTTTGAGTCTGCATTAACTCAGCCCCAAATCTCTTTCCATTGTACTGATTTGTCAAGGCCCCAGTGTCAAGCTGAACTACAGAATTCAACAATTCTTAATGCCCCACATCACCGTGATACTTTTTTTAAACAGTTGGTATCACTGAGCTTTCGGAGGAAGAGCCAAATCTCTCACCTTTATACAGAAAAATTTTCAGTTATACAGTACAAAACTAAACAGAATTTATGTCTCGGTAACGAACATAGAAAACTACTATTGTAATTTTGTGGTGACAGCGTAGAAATTTAACAATCAGACAGCCTAGAAAGGACATGTTTAGTTATAAAAGAAAGATTGTCTCAAGATAAAAATAGTGCTGACAGCTAAAAAGCTCTCTGTTGCAGCAAGATATGCAGTAATGAGTAACAAGTTCTAGACAGTTTAAGCACTTCCCCAATACTGCAAGACAACACATTTTTGTAACACTACTTTTACACGGGTTATGCTGCAGCAGCAGTACACTTCTTAGTGGTTGGCACTAGGAATTAACCATAATAGAAGAAAGGCATTTAGTGATCAACGCATGAGAATCCCTATTTGACCTGTTCTTAGGTGTGGCTGAAAAAAACTGAGGAAGGGGACCATCCGTTCCACTCAGATAATACACCTTCTTTGAAGATGAGATTCTTGGCAGGAAGTGGAACACCCATATCTGCAGAAATAGGCTGCAAAAGTGAACTTGAAGAACCAGCATCATGGAGCTGATCCAGTGTTGAAATACCTTCCTAAACACAAAAAGAAAAAACAGTGTCTTAAAAAGATGACAAACAATGAAGGATTTAACAGGTAGAATATAACAGGCTAATCTAATCTGCAAATACATTTAGTGTTTCTGAAGTGTGGTACTTTAAGCAAATAAACACCAAATCATTATGGAAGTAAAAACAGAATAAACAAAGGCAAGCATGAAATAAGCATACAGTTGCCTCAGCTGCATTTATGCCCACGTTACTTGGCTTCGAAGAAACCTTCACGGAAGCTTGAGGTTTAAAATTGAAGGAAATACCTAGCAAAATGAATGTAAAACTATAAAATCTTCAGAACAGCTATCATACTGCTATTTATCCCATACTGTGCTAAGAGGTATAGGTATATTTGTAGGCACTGACTTGACCATATTTTGAGTAGTTTTATTTCCCAGAAGCCTGGCTTTCGCAGCTTAAAAATAATTTCAGCACCTTCTTTTTTTTCTCTCTATGATAATCATCAAGAAAAGGGTATCTCAGAGATAACATCTAAGAGATTACGACAGGAGTCACTTGAGCCTGTTTGACAGATGGTTTCAAGGCATCAAAACTACTGGGAATCTCCAACATTCTCATGAGGAGGCAGTTTCAGGATCACACCATCCATAACACCACTTGGTTAAGTAACCTGCAAGTTCCTTACCTTACTGAAAGGATAGAATTTTAGAGAAAAGCACCATAAGACATAAGCAGCTAAGCAGTTTCTGTGTTACATGTGGACATGCCTTGCTAGCATACACTTCCATACAGAATTATAGCAGACTGCAGACCTGGCGTTCCTCCTTGCTTGCTACACAAGACCCCTATTCTCTATCTATGCTCTTAAAAAATCCTCCCAGAATATGCAGGTTTACATATTTATACTCATTCAATGCTAAGCTCTAGAGGATCTTTGGACAAGTGCAAAAAGTAACTGGTACGAAATACATGTTAATGTATTTTATTTTTTCCGAAGGGAACACAGTTGACTTGAGATAGAGATAAAAATCTCGAAAGATTAGCATATCCATGGTTTGCAGTGAATCTCCCTAACATATCTAAGAAGCAATCAAGTAACCAGGAGAGTAGGCTCTTCTACCACAGGAGGAGTGAAGAACAATTTTGCTGTGCAAGTCCCATAAAAAATAATGGAACTAGATGCAACCACAGAAGTTAAGTATTAAATAAGGCTAGAAAAGGGATAGAGAAGTACTCACTTTTTGCTAACAGTAGCATTTGAGGTTGATAGTGCACTTAATAGAGTTACCATTTAAAGAAAAAGCAAATAAAACAAACCACATATGTTTCCATACACCCAAGAGTGGCAAGTAGGAGGGCAAGAAGGGATAACAGACAATACAGAATGATTTACATCTGTATTAGTGCTCCTTACCTGGAATGAATGAACAAAATTAAGGACCTGAAGAGACAGCTTTCTACTGGAATGTAAGAGTTTTTGAAGGCTGTCAAAAATGAAAGAGAAGAAGCTGTGTCCAAGGTGCACAAATTTTTACTAGTAAATTACCACCATAGTAACTTGTGAGCAAGTAACTCTAGTAGTACTTAATACCATGTGACAAAGTTATCAAGCTTTCTGTGTGAAAGCTTTTAATACTGCCATCACTGAAGAGGTGCTCAACTCATCTGCTCTTGAGTCTAGTCAGCTAAATGCTATTCTCCCTACTGCTTACACAACACAAAAGTCAAACTATCTCAATTGAAAAATGCTATTTTACATAAGATACTAGTATATTGGACTTTTTCATGTCTCATTCTTATCTAGGACAGGCTGGTAACATGACTTTTAAGCAGCAGATTAGTGACACACTGTTAAAAAAGCAGGTCAACTACTATAATAAAAATCCTTGAACCATGTTTTCAAGCAGCCTTATTTTTGGTGTCCAAAACCATGCCTTAGGAAAATTTTTTTTTAAAAAAAAACAAAACCAAAAAACCACACAAACACAAAAACACCAATCCAAACAAAAGAAACAAACCCAAAAATCCCATTGCTGAAACAGTAATCTTTCATAAAGAAAAGCTACAGTAAAAAGCAGAAGATAGCTTGATCATAAGCCATGACTAAATTTAGCAAATAACATACTGATAGTAAAGAAAATTTCCACAAGAGCTAAATGTATTTTACAAAGCATTACAATAAGCTTTCCCCCCACACCTCAGAATGGTTCGGAGGAGGAAAGAAAGCCTGAGCTAGGCTAGAAAGGGGAAAGCAGCAGGAAGGCACCCAAATCTACTTTTTTCCCCCCAATCTGTTCATAGACAGTTTACTACAAAGAATTAATTTTCACTTTGCAGAAACTATAAAATCAGCCTAATCTTAACCTTACCACAACTAAGGACTACTAGATTGTACATTATAGCTCGTATCTATGAGCCAAAAAGCAACCACCTTATACACTAGAATTAGGACCTCTATGAAACTTAGCTCAGTTCTGCTCTTATAGTCATCGAGTTGTAGGTATCATTTTTTGCAGAAGCTCTGGACATAACACATACCATCTGTTAAACCTGTAGCTAATAAATTACAGCTCACCTTTCTTTTCTACATAATCCATGAGTGGCAATTTTTCTGCAGACTTTCTGATTCAACTCAGAGCTGAAGAGCGGGATGCCAAAGCATAATTCCAGGGGAACCCATTCCAGTTCTGTTGTGGGCACTACAGAAACAAAACAAAATTTTAGGAAAAGACAAAGCAAGAATATTGAGCCCAGAATCAGTTACGTCAGATCAAGATCCATGGGACAGTTCATACTTTTTAAAGACAGTTCATTTACTAAACTGCTCAAAGACTTAAGGGAAGGAAAAACAGTTAGTGCTGCACTTGTCTCAGACAACCAAACAACAATGTGTTCAGATCCCTAAAAACAAGATATGTCATTAGACTGAAAATGCTTAGAACAAGCCATTTTTTACGTTTTTACCTTCAAGGCTTTGCTTTACCGCAGAATCCAGTGGAGTTTCTTCTATTACCATCTCAAATGATTCTGTGCTCCCATTTACATCAGATCCTGACGCTAGTTCAGCCTCTGCTAAAGGTAAAGTAATTCTTACATAAACATGTAGATGAATATAAATTTAGTTATCACCTGACATGAGGAATATGACAAGCTTTGCCCAAAGATAGCTATAAAACTGGAGGAAGGGATATGGAGAAACATAGGGCCTGGCTCGTTTTAGGACTAAAGAGTCACTTGGGGATCCTCAACACACTTACGAAAGATCAAGTTCTGGCATATAAAAAAGACATAATTTCCTTTTAATATTTTGAAATTACTCTTTTTTTTTTCTTCTATTGACTGTTGTACTCCAGTGATTTTTCAGTCTGTAGTTGCTATTTCTGAGTTAGACACAAAGAAAAATTAGGAAGTAAGCCTACTGCCAAGAGATTTACACTCAAAATGGGTTCATATCTGTGTTGGATAGTATTTTGTAGAGTTCCAAGTCAAAGAATTTAATCCTTTGTTCATCTTTGCTGAAGTGCTGATATGCAAAATTAAGGGAACACAGCCAAAGAGACAGTTATCAGTAACCAACCTCTTCCGTCAGAAGCATCACTCAGCTTTCTGTTAGCATGCCGACTTGAAGGATTCAACATGGTGACATAGCCACAAAAATGCTGCAAGTCTACTTTGTTTCTCAGTATTTTTAAAGCCGTATGAATGCCCATGTTCACACGAGAGAAGTCTAGTAGAAAAACAACACATATTCCAGCTTACTTTACAAGAAGCCTTCTCCATAACCATACAGTTCACCTCTAGGCCACGCTATGTTTTTTATCTGGATTTTTTGTTCTTGTAATGCTCTGCTAGCAACCACATTGGTAGATCTGGGATAACACATAAATGATGACAGTCTTCTCACACCAAGCACTAATTGGTATTTTACAGTACAGTAAGAGCCAAGGAGAAAAAAATACAAACAGAAAATGATCGATCTCTCTGACACACAGACACACACAGACAGCAGGGTAAATTATGGTAAATTCAACACAAGATACATGTTCCACATACTGTATTCTAATTCTTCAGAATTTCAGGTATTAGAAGTTAACAAGAGGTTTCAACATTGAGTTGTTCATGCTAGAACTTAAGAGATTCTGCCTTCAAGATTTTTCACTTAGCATCAAGTCGGAAGAAAACAGACATCCCAGAGAGTGCGAATATAAAAGTAACTCATTTTGAACCTAGTAAACACTAAGTTAGAAAGCTAGCTTTACTTCTAGTTGGCCCAGATTTTTTTAAGTGGTAGCTTAAATAATTTCAGGTTTCATATCTGGAAATCCGTATTTTTTATGACAGCTCTCAGTTGGGAAGGCTATGGCCTCAGCTATGCAAAGTTTGTGTCCTACTAATCAAGGAGTATTTCAGAACATGCTAATCTCTGCCTTTCAAAATCAGTTGAGCTAGGCAGCCTTTGAACGAATAGGAGATTTTACTAGCAAAGCTCTTCCTGGGGAAAAAACCTCCATAATAGTTCCTAGTGTTACTAATCAAGATAGGTTTGTTCAGTTTTGGTCTCACCTGTCTTACAGTTAAGAGATACTGAATAGAATATATGGAAGATTTATTTATGCATTTAATAAATATGCTAGTTAATAAGCAAGTATGCACAAAGAAAGATTCAGAGGTGTTTGTGACAGTTACTTATTTACATCTGTGCTAGGAGAGAAAAGAGGCCAGAAAACACATTCTAATTTGGACAGGGAGAACAGAAAGAAGACCGTATCTCCAAGCCTAGAACAGACACATTAACCATTTAAATATTCTTTCAATTTTCTCATCTAACTTGACTCATAAGTCCAAGAAAATTACTATTAAAAGGATTATTGCAACCTTACTGCATAAGGTAATGTGCAAGAAAATTAAGTATGGTGGTGTAGAGATTACATTAACGACAGTCAGTTACCTCCCTGCTGCTCAACTTCATCGAACGGGAAAGGTATATGCATTGTTTCTCCCATTCCATGCATGCCATGTCCCTGAACATCAAGAAATTAAATTAAAACCAGAAAAATATACTCATCAGCTTAGCTTAGTCCTACTTGTGCTCCCTTTTAAAGAGTAACAGTCAAGTTGTTGAAACAAATAAGCAGATCAAGATATTTATACATTGAAGTTCTTGCTTAGCTGAAACAAGTAATTAAATAAGATACCCCATCGTTCCCCTCAAAATGCATGCAAGTAAACACAATGAAGCTAAATTTCAGTGAAGAGGAGCAATATTTCTCTCCAATTACTGGTTATAAACGGATTTCCTAATTGCTGAGCATTTCTGGAGCAAAACAGAGTTTCCACCCCTAAGTACAGTAATTTTTGAACAGCCACGGCTGTCACAAGTGGGTCTTTGAGAATATGTAATTTTATGTTTGTTACAATATGAAACATCTATTTATTTGAATGATTAACTCTGAGAGTTCAGCTGAGCCAAAGAAACAGAAGAGGAAGCTATACTACTTCTCCCAAATAGACAAACCTACTCTATTTCTGCTGTTTGTGATAAAGAGCATGTTTTGCTCATCTTTACTGTAAGAGCTAAATACCAGCCACTCTGAAAAAGTCCATTTCTTGAATAACAGTTCATACTCCCAGTTACCTTATACCACTGCTGTCCAAGTAGCTTGTGGGCTTCTCACTTTCATTCCAGCTTCCTATATCCCCACTCTCATAAATCCAAAACTCTGTTATGTCTGCCCATAATACACTAATGCATACATAACATGCATTCAGTTCAAAACTCATGCCAACCACCACCAAATCATAGCAGCACTGGCTACAAAATTTAAACATGTTTTTCAGGTCTTGGCAAAACTGTAGCTCTCCAACATTGTTAATCTCCTCTACCAAGTAACAGCTCAACTCAAAAAAAATTGTGCATGTTTTCATCATTTATACAGAGCATTCTGTACCTGAATAAGAACAGCAGAATGTGTTAAAGCATCGTTCAACATTGTGAGCACATTTGAAGTGGGAACTACTCCTGGATCATGACCCCAAGACGTTATTAGTAAGCGATCATAACCCTGGAAGAAAGAAATTAAGAGTATTTACAGTACTAATTGACTATCCAAGCACATAAAGTGAAATACTAGTTAGGCATTAGTATATTGTTACAATTAGCAAGTTACCATAGGTAACTACAACTCTACAGTGTTATTGTACTTTGTACCAAGGATCATTTATGCTCATATTCCTGGTAAAGACAGAAGTTTACCAGCCTCAAAGTTAAGGTGCTATTTTGAACAGTAGATATCTGTCACCAATTCCTGTAGAGCTATGTGGCCATCCCAGCAGCCTCCTAGCAAACAGGAGATTAAAATAATCCCACATAAATTTAAAAGCAAAGAATAAGCTAGATTAACACTTTCAGAGAACAAAGATATATCAATTTCCAAAATACCTATTCAAGGCAGAGAAACAGGAAGATAAGAACACTAACTAGGAAGTAATTTCCTAGTTTCTCAGTTTAAGATTGAATTCCCCTGCATCCCCATAAGATTTCTAGAAATGTCCTGACAGTTCGCTAAAAATGACACTGCAAAACAGTAGCAGGAGAGAAGCATTTGCATATGCATGCAGAGGAAAAAAGCTCCAAAATGTTTGTGATAGTGCAGAATGAGATCATTTAGTACAAGAAAATCTGATCTATCAGCCCACTGAGATTCAGGCAGTACTGAAGTTTTCCAAGGCTACTACACTGAATGTTTTTTACTAAAAAAAAAAAAAATGCACAATCCATACATTTACTGGCAGTTTAAGCTAATGAAAGACTAAGCTTTGAATCAAGCTCATCATCAATGGCCTTACAAAATGCCTTCTGCTCTAGAAGCCTTGATTCACTTAATCCTATCTTATCTTAAAGTAAGTCTTAGAAATAGAGGTATCTACAAAATTTTTGAAGTCAGAAAGGGAAGGGACACATGAAAGAGGTTTGAGGAATGGAAAACGCATCTACAAATCCTAGAGCCAGAGATGACTGCTGATGTAGGTACACCAAAGAAATTACACCCCTCTCTGAAGGCCTCCGTACCGTTCTAATATATTTAGCTCCTCAAGTATCTACTCAGAATGATGATATGAAAACTGTGGAGGCCTCGCTGCAATTATAAATTGCAACAATATTATTTTACATTGCGAGCAGCAAGATCCAGACACTGCTAAGCGTCTGCAGCATTTCAAATCGAAGTCAATACATAGCATGATTTTTGGTTCAGACAAATTTAGAAGTTGCCAGGGCCACTTCCACCTAGGTTTGCCTAGTACACAGAACACGCAACGGTACTCCTTTGTGGCACATTTGTCCTTATTGGCATCTCAGAGACAGAATGGGAGAAAGCAATATCTGAAGTCTTTCAGGCTTAAGTTGATCACCTCCACTGTTTTGAGGGACTCCTTGCCAAACCACTGAATGGATGCTAAAAAGTTAGGTGGATTCAAGGCTGGAAGGAATTCGGGAGAGCAACTGATCACTGTAGAGACAAGAATTCCAGTCACAACTTCTATATACACACCAAAAAAAAAAAAGTCATACACAGCTCAGGAAGTTCCAGACCAGAACACGCAGAAGGCTGGAAAGCTCTTAAGACGAAGTACTACATATTGTGCTTATTCCATCTACTTCCAACCACTGCTAGAGACAGGCTACTGGACTAGAAAGACTTTTTGTCCAACCTAGTGCAACCTTTATTAAATTATTCTGTCATTTAAACTGCAGAGAGAATTGCAGCCTAGAACAAAGTCTCCATCACAGATTTCTACAGTAGACAAACTGGAAGTGATCATCTCTGTCATCTTCTAAACCAGGTAAAATTATATGTAGAGGTGTCCTTTCTTGTATGACACTACAAGAAGCGCAACATACTAAGTCTCTATCTTTTGAGAGAGTTCTTCTACATCTTTGTAACACACTCTAGGGATGGGCTTACAAACTTAAATTCACAATGACCGCAGTACCACGTTTTACACTAAAATTGAAAGGGGTGGCATCAAATACAGTGGAGTCACATTGTGACAAGAAGAGAGACATAAGTAGCATTCCTTTTTCAGAACCTAGAATGAAAACAAATCAAGATGCTACATAAAGCTTGCTTCTAGAAAAGGTACATCATCTACAATGAATTGTACCTCTGACTTCCACTGTTAGCCCTAAATAGCATACAGCATATCTTTGAAACGTTTGCAGAAGGGAGGGAGAATAAATCCATGCATATGCTACCTGAAAAATGTCTGGAAGTTTCCGGAGACGTGTTCCTTTAGAGAGCAACAGAGAGGGTGGTCCTTGTCCAGTTATATGGTAAATATACAGTTTGAACCAAACTGAACTGACTTCTGGTATTGCAGGTCCAATATGCTGAAGAGAGATTATTCAAGAAATTAGAAAGAATTGAATATTGTAACTGTTATATGTACAGATACCATTTAAGAATTAACAGTTTTAAAGAAATATAAATCTAGTTTTGCAGCACAGGAGTTCAAATGTATTACTCTGCTACTGATGATATTCTAGGTCCTTAGTACAGTATTGCAAGACTCTTTACAGAAAGGTGATAGTAAAGGTATTTTCTATGAACATAATTTCAAGAACAAAGTATCTGTCATTGACTCTACTTGAACAGATAAACTGTTAACAAATTAGACAAATTTACTAAGCATTCACGTTTTTTCCTCACTAAACACTTCTTTTTAGACAAATTGCAACACTATTCTACATGTCAACAACTGAGTCACTTTAAAAGGGACATCTAACAAAACAAAGCTATTTATGCAAAACAAAGCTACTAAGAAGAGATTATATTACTAGATACTGGGGGGAAAACCCTCAGTATTTGTTCACCTGGGGTGTACAACTGCTAATAGGTCGAATTTCATTGGTGAGTGGTGCCATGGAAACCAGTAGAGTGTAATTTTTGTTGAGAACTCTGCTGCAGGTAGCTGGATCCAAGCCGAGCAAACTCTCACATCGTAAGAGGTCCAAGGGAAACCCTATGTTGAAAATGTAAAATTTTTAAATTACCACTTAAGAAGGAACATACAACCCAAAATACAATTTCAGATTTTTTATTCTCCCCTGCTAAGCCATGAATACAATATTTTCCACAGCTAAGTTTTAAATTATTGGGGTGAATTTTAATAAATCTGTACATCATTTTAGCAATTCCAGTCATACAGGGTTGTCTGGCACAGAACTACACCTTGCTCCTCACCTGCTAGCTGATACGAAGAAATAAGCACAGAGGCACAGAGAAGTAACCTTAAGAAAAAAATAAGAATCTACCCCCATTAGAAGAACACACTCCCTTTCATGACTTGAAAAATGTTTCTTTGACAGAACAGCTCTGAATAAACAATGACTCCTTTATACGGCTTTCAGAAGCACATGATCTGAAACCAATCTCTTCATCACATTGAGCTTGTCGTGCCATCATTATGCTTTAATCCATTGCTTCGGATGTTAAGTCCAAGCCTTGGCAACTAAATCTGTCATTCAACAGGCAAACCCAGTAATGCAGGCCCAAAGGATGATGAAAAAGTGATGTTTTGGTTCCAAAAATATTTTCTAACAAGTAGGATATGGATTGCTTTCTGAAATGGCAGCTTAATCAGAAAGCTGAGTCCATGGCAGATAAGTAAACAAACTTGGAAGGATTTCCTCACAAAATGTTCACAGTACCATTATTTGGTTGATCAGGCTGTACAGCTTGTGCCCCTAGGTCTTTATTATGCCGCAAAAACAGTATTGTGTTTCTCAAGGTAAGTGCATGATCGAAGTACCGCTGTGCTTCCCCTTCACCTGTGCTCTGAACCTAAACAAGAAACAAAATAAACGCATACAACAGGCAGGTTGTTTCCACAAGCATCAATTACACAAAAGGAAATATTAACAAATTAGCATTTTAAAGGTTTGTAATTGAGTAACAACTCTGCAGCTTATATGTAAAGGTGATATACAGCAACTATTAAATGAAAAGTAAGTCTTGGTCATGCTAGTCAAACAGTCAAAAAAAGTACACAAAGACAACACTTATAAATCAGAATTACGATTCAGTCTTTAGGTAAAAGGATTTACATGTCCAGTCATCCTGACTGGTATAAAATGATACAGCAATTAACAGCAGTCCTCTTACACAATTCTACAGTTGTCCTTCCAGAATTATCTTTAAAAGGTGGGTAAGTTAAACATTCCAGTACATAATGGTCAAATTTTCCTACAAAAGTGATGTGCAGACTTTCAGAAATATTAACACATTACTAAAAGGAAAGCTATTTCCATTGAACAAGCACTAATGCAGGTGTGTGTACACACAGACCTGGGCAAATGCAGTTCATGAACTCTGCTCACCAGACTCACCGCATTCATATACATGCATGGTGTGGCCCTGAAAGTCACTAAAGGTATAAATGCTCTGAATAAGAAACATTTTAACTCAATCACTTAGGTTCACTATGGTAAGGTGCTTGTTCTTATCATTGTATTGCTAAATAAGCAGTTTTATACAATGAAAATACTGGGGTTTCTTGGCCCCTTTAACACTGCAAGCTCCAAAAAAGCATTTGGTCAAACATATAACAGATTACCTTTTCCAGCTCCACCAAGAAGCTGTCAAGACTCTCATCTGACAGTTTCCCAACTTCAAACATAGTGACTGCATGACTTTTCAAGTTCTGGAACAACAAAGCAAAAATGTCTTAATTCTTTGAGAATGGAATGGGAAAGCAAAAGTTTTCAGCAAAAACATTTCGTAACAACATACTATACAGAAGGTTTTAAAAATAATACAGCTGTATTATATTGAAGTCAAAGTATTTTCAAGCTTTACATATTTATTCTTGGCATAATACATTGAATACTTTTGACATACTGGTGACAGATTTCCCATCATTAAAAAGGCAGTGAGAGTAGAATCAAACAGGAAGGCAATACGCTTTGTGTGTCCACTAGACAGATTCAGGCTGCTCTCGCTGGTTGTTTCAGCTATTAAAGAACAAAAAGAAAATATGTTGTGATCACATATTTTTATTTAAAAATAAAATCATCAAGTTTAAGTCAAATCTATTAAAAAAAGAAGAAAAAAGTTAGTTATTGCCATACTGAGTAGAACAGAATTCTCTTATCACTACTAAACTACTGATTGACTTAATTCAGAAGTCGGCATCTTTGTGTCAATTGATATCCATAATGCAAATCAGCCTCATCTTCAGAAAAAAAGCTATTTAGCTAAAGAATTTTAAACCAAGAAGTAGACACCACCTCCCCCACTGTATATTCCACATGAAACAAGGATCTACACAATCTGTGATACACTTATTTCTAGATCCCTCTACAGCCTTATGGCACTCTAGAAATATAAAAATAATTGAACCTAATGTATTAAAATTTACTCTTAGTGCTAACCTGGATCATCTTGACTGTTGGTATCTGTATCTGTGGCTGATGACCCAGCTTCCTGTATAGGACTTCTGTTTTCCCCACTGTCCCATGAAAGCAGCATCTTTTGAGGGTCCAAAGTACTCCTATTAATGTGAATTAAAATCCACATCTATCGGTCACTGTAGCACCAGAGAAGTATCTCTGCCTTCCAGTGCTAGTAGTCCATGCATAGGCATACCCAATACATGCCTTTCATTACTTCTAAGCTCTAAAAACCAGTCAATCTTGATGTCCCTCAGAGTCCTGCTTTAGCTTCAGCAGAAAAGTTTGAGGGTTTGAACATATCAGATTTTGAAAAAGATCTGAAAAATCAAGCCACCATCACTGAAGAAGAATCCAATGGAAAAAAATCTAATTCACTTTGTTCTCAGTCTGAATTACCATTAAAGAAAACTCGGGCATAGCAGTAATTTTAAATGGTTTAATAAATACTGAACTAAAAGTACCTGACAATTCTTAATTAATGCAACTTCGCACTCCAACTTGGAGAACCTTTTATTGACAATGTATTAACATTATTTTCCCAGGATTTGATATAGATATACACGTATGTAAGAGCGTCAGTGACACAACTGCAACGGTACCTGACAGCAAGGAAGCAAACTTTATGTACATATTCACTGACAGCAGTGCCAAGAGACTTTGTGTCTGTACTAGCACATTAACAGCTGTTCTTTCTGGTCCCAGCAGTTTAAAGCAAATGTACACTTGTCCATTTCAAAAGTGAGCAATGAGGCACTTAAAGGTCAAAAAGGCAGCACTAAGTAACAGCAACAAAAGTAGGAACTTACAGACTAAATTGCCACCCCTTATCCTCAGATTAAAGACAGGATCAAGTATTCTTGTCATCATACACACTAGAAAGCCAAGTGAGATCTGTTGTTGCAGAAGTCAAAAGAAAGCAACCAACAGCTTAGAACCAAAATTTGATTGTAAAGCTTTCTCTTCTATGAGAAAAAATAAGCCTTGTGAAAGAATGAAGACACTTACTTCAGTCTGTTTACCGAAGGAACATTCTTCCATGATGGATGAAGATTATCCAGGTTTATTACTTGCCCTTTTTTATGAGCAAAGCCTAACCGACAATACATGGACACAGCGTTCTGAAGAAATACACATATATGTAATAAGCCACTGCTATATGAAACCAGGCTGCAAGACAGTGAACTTTCCATATCAAGTTCAACAGATGCATAATACACACATACCTTTACTAAAGATAAGTCAATCTCTAGGACATTTGCAAGCTGAAAAAAAAAGAAAAAAAGAAAGAATAATTAACAATACAGTATTAACAATGCAGGGTAATTCACTGCTTGCGGGCTTCAGTATCTTTTTGTTGGTTTTCTTCATTTTTAAATCCAGCCTGCACTGTTAGCAGTAATTCTGTCTTCATCGAAACTGAAGAGAAAAGGGGATGAAGTCTCTTAATTATCCCACATGAAAGCATGCAAAAGAAATATGAGGTTATCTTCCACTGTGTAATTTCTAGGTTAATCCTGTATATCAGAAGACACAAAGAGGAAAACAAATCCTGTATATATTTAATGGGTATTTTTCAGGTGCTTATTCACCAAGTTTTAAGAATAAGACTTTATGAAAACATATTTCTCATACTAAAATACTTATGCAAAAGTTATATCCCTACTTTAAGCCAACACCCTGTATGCTTTCACTGCCAAAGAAAAAAATTTTAATTTTTTTATTTCACACTAGCAAAACAGACTCTGTTCCAGTTCTAGCTCATATAAAATAGTCTACATTAGCCACCTCTGTATAAATTCATTCCAGCTGATGGAATTGTTTCACTGAATTGAAGGTACTCCTTCAAGCCTGAAGCACTACAAAAGTTACATTCAAGATAAAACAAACTGGTTGGATCTTAAGCCCAGATAAAATCACTTGATATCAATCCACATCTCTGCCTTAAGTATTTTCAGTAGTGTGCTGTGGGCCCTTTCAAGTATTCCTATCTCCCTGACACAGGATAAGTTTTACTTACCTCTGCCACATTAGTGTGTTCATCTATTGAAACAAATATCTTGTACAGCAGTGTCTCAAAGTAATCACCTTGCACTCTGTTCATCACAAAACCTTCAAGTGGTGGCACTAAAAAGAAGAATTACTTGCAAAATTACAATTTGGTAGCTTGCTTTATTAAACTGAAACTGCATAAAAACAGAAAAATAAATTTACGCTTATTTAGTTTTCATGGCATCTGTAATTTTGACGATTTCCCATTCACAAATAAAAGCCTAAAGATAGGATACAAGGTATTCAAAATTCTCCCACTCCTTAAGAAAAGTAATGGTTGTCAGTGTGTTTTCTTATAAAAAATAAAGCCACTCTACCTCGCATCATAGCCTTGCAGTCTTCGGTTCATCCGCTACAGATAATTTCCAGTCATTCAGCCCATAAAATGACATTGTAATGTGGACAGAGATTAAATCATGGCTCTGATTGGAGTGGCACACAAAAAACCCACACACTCCAGAGCTGAGACTCCCAAAGCTATTATCTAAGCACTAAGTCTCTTGTATTTAGAGGACTTTCACTTAATTGATCCCTATTACAGCAACGACGGGTACTTCTGCATGACCAGGTTTCAAACAACTTATGTCTTTGCAGATTATACTGAATTCAGTAAACCCCCAAGACCTAGCATAGCATAATGAATTGTTCAAAGGGCAGCCATATGCTGTGCTAGTTTAAGCTCCTACATAGTCCCCAGACAACTACAATTGAGGTGACAAGACCATGAAGAATGGAACCGGTATCTATAAAAACATTGCATCTGTCTAGAAAATAGCAGTCAAACCCCATGTTTCTTTATGCTCTTCTTCCTTTTCATTTGTGAGGGTACTTGTCATTCTACGACTCTTTTAAAGATTCTCATCTTACCCAAATATGTATACAAAATAACCTAAGAATTCAAGTTGAAATAAATCCTATATACAATAAAAACAATGTTTTAATAGATTTGAAAGCATTTAGTCAGGAAAAAATTTCACAGCTGAAATGTTTTGTTTAAGCAAACTCATGCACATAGACAAGCAGCTTCCAAGACACAGAACTACAGGATAACTGAAATGAAACCAAGAAAACATAGGTATAATACCATTAAATATTTACTCACCTGCTATACAGCTGTCATCAGATATTGGTACATCAAGGTAAATAAATCCTTTGTTATACAAACCTTCATAAACAAAAGCACATAATTTTAGAAAAAAGCATTTTCCAGAGTACTAATGATACAAAGTAGACTTCCCCATCAGCCAATTCAGAATTTAAAGTAATTTTTCCTAATAACTTCTGCAGTAGAATATTACTTTGCAATGCATTGATCAATAGATCACATCTAATATTAAACAGGTGTCATCCTAAACCAGAGTTCTTTACTTGCAGTCTGATACAGTATACTTGGAGCTCTACAAGTACTTTCAGGACAGCACAGCAGAATGACCACAGATTGAAGCAGTTACATTGGATAAAGACGAGTGGGTGTCTGCCTAAATGTTAACTTAGTTTTCATTATGATCACTGTACTATCAAGAAGTGGGTTTTTTTTCATCTTGAATTAGTTTTGTCAGCTGAGGATGCTGGCTACATTCTGATTCTCCCCTAGCTCAGGCTAGAACTCACACCCTTCATAGCAAGGATACAAACTAAACACATCAATTGTGATAGTCTCACATGTCCTTCCCACACATCTTCACAGAAAGTCTTTTTTTTAAACAACTGCAAAAACAAATTTTGGGGCATTTCAGCACAAGGCATCAGCAAAGCTGCAGCAGATACAGACAGACATTGCATAGAATACGGACAATAATATGGTAGATTTTTATATTTTACTTTCCTCACATGAGATTGATTTGAGCGCTAAGCATCTCAAGTGAGTTTGGCAGAGTAAATAAGCCAGGGAGAAGTTTTTAAGGAAGTGCAAAACATTTCAGTATGGTTATCTTTAGTCTAAGGTTTGTAACAGCTCTACTCTAATAGTAAAGCATAAAGCTAAATTACACAGTATAAAATAAGCCAAATTTATTGTCAGTGGTTCCTTCTGTGTTACCCAAGATCACTCCATCTACACCATATTTATTACAGTGGGGAGGAAGCGTACCAACAACCCTCAGGTGAAGCATTATTAAACACCTGAAGTAGAACTGTCAGGATGTTTCACATACACACAAAGCTCAGCCCAGTTATAGCATGTGTATATAACTATAGCATATCTAGTAAATTACTATCCCCAATTAGATCTTAAATAAAATACCTGCATTAAACCAACAACTAACCTGAATTCATGCTAATACAACTGCTGCTCAGCACAGGCAGTTACACATACTTAGCTGTGCAAACTGATGTGTATCAACAAACCAGCTTTAATGGATCAGGATGACATTACAAGCCTTCAACATGTTAAGGGTGCTTTTCACTGTCTCTCCTTCAGACTCAGGACTCATAGCTAATACATCCTTACTCACTATACCTTGAATGTATTGATGGCATTGTAGTTTGGACCTAACAACTCTCTTTCCCCATAAAATCCCATCCTACTGGCAGTCCATTACATTAATCATCTGTACATTCTTTTTCTACCCATCAGTCAGGGTACAAAGGTACACAAGATCCTTCTAAACCTGAGCTGTAATCCTCTCCACAAGCAACACCAGGCCATGTACAGAGAAAGATCATGAAGTGTTTTCAGAATTCGAGTTTTCTGAAGCCTTGTATTGTTTCAGATCCACTCCAGAGCTTGAATTGCACCTACCCTACTTTCTTTTATCATTATTCTGTTCTGCTTCAGTAACAGGCAGTGGAATTCTGCCTCAATTTCTTAGGGAAACTACAGCGCACAGGTGCGACTGCTTGTGTTAAGCCAAGCATTTACAGACAGATTTCTCGAGGAGGAGTTTGTCAGTGAATCTGTACTCCCTTGCCTAATATGAATTGTCTATATCTAATACTTGTTATGCTGAAATGGGGAGGCACATACACTTTTCCAGTAACAGCTGCAGACCTCTGACAAACAAGACAGTCTCTTAGATTTAAGCTATTTTTATGGTGTTCAAGCAGTAGAAAATCAAAAACTCTCCTTTGAAAAGCAAGGAGTGAAGTTTTACCACCCAGGATTACCAACTCTGACATTTTTAATTTTAGTTTCTCTTGTCCTCATCTACATCCCTCTCCCCCACATTTTTACTGACAGTTTCTAATGATAGAATTTGTTGAATCAAACATTAACAGAGCAACAGCTGCTAATGGCTCGCTGTTAAACCATTTACAGGATCTAGACTGCAGTCTGTACAAGCTCTTGAATATTTTCCACCACCTCCTCTTATGCTTCAGCTGTCTACATCCCCTATTATTCCTAGTTTTCAGACACTACTCAGAATTTACTAAGCAAGATTCACAAACAGAAAAGGAATGTTCATTGAAAACTTACTATGAACTACATTGAAGTCTAATGAACCAGCAAGTTGAGGACCTGAATCAATTATCTTGTCAACAGCAGACTTCTCTGATGTAGTACAAATCTAGGTAAAAGAAATCATGTTAGTCTTTTGTAGAAATGAGTCTATGCAACTTAATACCACTCAAAAAAATCCCAAACATTTCAGCCTCAAAGCAGTCATAAGTAATATAAGAATACAGGAAGCAACCTGCGTTCTTAGTCAAAATATTTGCACTGAAGAATTCACTGCAGTTCCTGTTAAAGTCCTAACACAGTATAATCTGTTTGCTTTTAAAACTTCCAAACTGAGTGTTCAGCCACACAACTGGACATACAGCCACACAACAAAACGTTCTAGAAAGAGGTCCATTACAAGAGCAGAGTAATGTGCTTCAGGTTAACTACTCTGGGTTGATGGGATGTCAGAATATAAGTAGCTGCTGCCAAAAAAAGATTCCATCACTGCTTTAAATATGTTACAACCTAAACAAAAGACTTACAGGGAAGGAATTAAATCCAGATCAAATGACTAGTTGACCGTAACAAGAAACTGTGAGAATGTTTCATCCTCATTCTACTTCCATTAAGTCAACTCACAAGTTTTTCATGTGCAAACAATTAAAAAAAATAAGGAGACATGAGGAGCAGAAACAATGAAAATATGTATCAAATAAAGTCCACTAACATTCTGATCTAATTATACGGAAGGTGAAGATTCAGTCAAAACTGAGCTGCCAGGGTTTAAATAGGAAATTTAAGAAAACATATTTCGTTGCTTGTTCCCTACAAAGCACATTATCGTGCATGTTAGTTACCACAGACTGACTGATGCAAAACCACCCCAGCACTGTACATAACACAGCAGGTATAAGGGAGGGAGAGGGTAGAATATGTCAAAGAAAACATCACAATGGTCATTAATTCCATTCTCTACCTCCATAAAATAGTAGTTAGAAACCTGCAACATAATATTTGTTTATTCTACACAAAAGTACGCTCTTGTTTTCAGGGACTATCAGTATTAAACCAAAATTAGAGATGCAATCCATACTAAAATACCTTGATGTCATCCTCAGTGATGTAGCCAGACTGTACAACCCACCATGCTTCTATAGCAATCTCGACAGGTTTCACAGGTAACAGATCATGAGCAGTTTTCCTTCTGAAAAATTTCTGCAGTGGTACAGTCCATTTGAGATAGTAATAAAAAGCACTTCACATGTGCAGACAGCCATTTACCTTTATATAAACTGATTTTTATAAATATCCATTTTTAAGTACATTATATTCACAGACTGGACACACCTAAATACTATTACCCTTGTCATTTAGTGAAAGTTCTCCTCCTCTCTCAAATCACATGGAAATGGGAAGGGAAAAAAAAATTATTTCCATCTGATACTGTTAAGTTTTCCCATAAACCCATATTTTCATCTATATTGTAGGTGTCACTAATTAAAACCCACAGTATTCAAACATATTAGGATCAAGTCCAAATTTAAACTACTTATGACATTTTTCTGATATGAACAGGTCAGAATATCAAAGTATACAAATGGGATATTTTAAAGACATTCAGTGATCTTAAAAAAAAATATTTTAGGAACATATTTTATTTAAAAGACAAAGTACCCCACATTCTTAATAAGCATGGTGCTAAAAAAGCACCATGAATGTCAGCTGAAGAAAGAAAAATCGGAGGATGCTATTTATAGACCTAAAGAGCTTCTCTTCCATTGTATAGCCGTTACTTTTTGGTTCACTATCAGCTTCACATTTTGGTAAGCACACTTTTGGTTGAAGGAGCACTGTGAAGCTACTGCAAGAGCACCTTTGAGTTTCCTGAAGAAAGAAAGGAACTGTTGCAAACTAAAGGGCCTGCTTCCATCAACAGTCATTACAATGTTTTCCACATGTGCTGTTCACATGCAAGGATGCCTGTTCAGACTTATTACCATTGTCTTAAAGAAAAACATACATATTACAGAAATTTACACCTAGACGGATGACTGTCCCGGAATAAACGCCGATCCCAACTGCACCCACAGAAACATGGAATAATTATTCCAGAACCAGTATCGTTATTTCATGTTTATACTGGCCTGGACACATTAGTTACCAGGTGCCATAGAGTAAATATAGCTCTGAAAATATAAGATAAAAAAAAAAACCAACCCACAAACATAGCACTGAATATCTTTTTCTTTAGTATACTTTGATTTTAAGTTAAAAAGCTCTTTATTAACTTCAGGAAGCACAATCTAATTAGCAATACACTATGTCACACTCAGTTAGCCACACTATTAAACTAAATAGGCCCATGAAATTACTCTATTCTTCAATTCCTATGAAATAATACTGGGGGAAGGGAAGGGTGAAGGAAAGGTAGGGGAAACTAAAGACAAACTTACTTTTGAAGACCTACATTGGTTCATTAGATCTATATACTGGTTTCTTCCTATACCAAGAAGTCTTAGACCTGAAAAATAAGTCAGATTTTATTTCTCTTAAGACAGGTTTAAGCTGAAGATATATAAAACATTCATCAAAGAATCAGACTTACTTCTATAAAAATATTTTTAAAGTACTGTTTCTTCCCAAAATAAAAGGTTAGTCATAGGAGCTAAATTCAGTTCTAAATGAATTTGACAGAGAACCATGTGCATCTAAAACCAGAATCCATCCACAGTCATTTACTCTGCACAGATTAAAAAAAAAAAATGCCTTCCACTCAAGTCACAGGGTAGCAGGGAATAAATCCAACCCCTTTCTCTCCTACACTCACATCAATAGGTAATAACTATGCCTCAAATTAACAGGATGAAAGTTGTACCAGATTTTGGTCAACAGTTTTTCTTCCCCGTACCAAAGCCCACACCATGCACTGGATTAGAACTCCAAACTAACAATTAGAGCACAAAAGGGCCCATAAGCTTCTAAGGAACATGATTAAGATATAGTTGAGTTAAACTGAACCAAAATTTAATTCTATAATCTCTAGCCTTCAACCATTAAGGAACTATGAACAGATCCTGGAAAACAGTTCATTAGTTTTAACCCATATTCTGTCTCAGTTTTAACTCCAACTTTCTAGTTTGACACTAGTTTTTATGATAAAATGTTAATAAAGATGTTCAACTTAATTATACCACAGTCACTGACCTGCAGCTGCTGCTAAAATAACAGAATTGCTAGCAGGGGGAGTGGGGGAACAAACAAGGAAGCCTTTCTTCTCTTCACACTCCTGACTAACACTAGATTTCCAACAAGCTACGTGGCACTGAGGAAAAAAGTTTTTCCTTATCTGTTTCCCCAGTGTGAACATTACATAGAGGCAAATTAGTACAGTTAACTGACAATATCCTTTTTTTAAAGAAAAAAAAACCAAAAAACACACCACACAACTGTTTTCAAAAGCTGCAGGCTACTCCTCACCTGACTACACACTAAACCTTAAAGAGAACTTTATAAATTCATACCAAAGTGAGGAATGAAGTCTTTAGCTATAAATAACTTCTCAGTGGCAGGTTTGAATAACACCCTCCCTATGCCATCAGTTTACATTTTGCTCTATAAGACTTATCAGTAGGCTATTGCTCTTACTCTGTTCTCCTCTACTAGGTTTAACATTTTGGCATTCCTCATCTCCCCATCTCACGCCCACAACGGTCTAATAAAAAAACAGATAAAACATCTGGCACATCCAGGACTGTCACAAAATACCAGATTCTCTTCTCTCTCTCTTCTGGTACATCATCCCTCAAACCCCACTGACACTAACTTACAGGAATGTCAACGGCCTTTCAGCATCTTGCTAAAGCTTTCTGCCCAACACATGCCAAAAAACACACTAGGAAAGGACCAGCAGCTCAGCTTGCTGATGCACAACAGCCAATAAGACTTTCTACTCAGAAGTCCAAGTTAACAGGAATGCAATACAAGCAAGGGCAGAAGTTGCACGAGGTTTTGCATCATGCCGATCTGCACTCAAAACTAGCCCAATTCCACTGCTGACCATATGGACAGAACTCTGTACGGAGAGCACACACTCCTTACCATCACTATTTAAGTGCTTCTACACTTTCATTCACATGCTTATGTTCAAGCGAACAGATGCCAGCAAATCCATTTTCAGAAGCAACTTTTTTCCAGCTCACTGAAATCAGTAATGCAGCTAGGTAATACTTACAATCAGCAGCAGTGAAGTTGGGTAATGAATCATAGCTCTTTTCACTGTTCATTATATCCTTAAAAAGACAAGAAAACTTAGTTGCAACAAGAAAGCCACCATTTCAGAGAAGCAGGTACAATATTCTGCCTGTCTTTTTTTTTTTTAAGAAAAAATGAAATTAAAACAAATCTATTAAAGTCAGTTACCTCAAACTTGCAACTACTTGATTAATTGTTACACAATAAGTTAAATACATAAAAAATGAGACTTTCTTTTAATGTAAGCTTTACAAAGAAAAATGCTGACTGAAAGAATAATAAACAAAAACTTGTATCTGTCTCCACAAAAAAACAGCACACAGAATTGCTAACGGTAATAACAGAATAAGCTAACAACTAATCCATTATGTCTGCAACCACCATACACAAAATAAAAACACACTTCTGATATCCAGTGAAAATAAAAGAAGGTTGTCAGAGTGCTGACAGAAAATAGAACCATCTTTGTTTTCATAAAAAAGGACCTGTTTCAAGCTTTTGAAAAAGCTTCTAATATGGTTAAGTGTTCTTTTTGAAAAAGAACAAAAAAGAAAATAATCATTGTGCTGGTTTTCAAAAATAATGTGCTGGTTTTCAAAAATAATAATTCTCTTTGTTTTATTAATCTAACAGAATAAGGTATTTCTTTTACAGTTTGAAATGAAAAGTCACAAAACTCAAACATCAAAAGAGAAAAACTAGGCTCAGAGTAAGTCCCTCCCCAGCTCCACATGACAAAGTCCAGCTCGTGAAAGGTTAACAGAGGCAGAAAGGGAAAAAAAAACCCGCAGGTACAAGCAGTTCTCTAGAAACTTTCCTTACTGTTTCCTTACTTGTTAGAACACCCTACCCAAACTCAAACTACACGACACTGCCTCATATGCATTACAGGGTCGTTACCAACATCTCTAGAACAGAAAACAACATATTCTCGCCATAGTTTTGTACTTACCTCCATTATGCCTGTGTAATACGAAAACGGTGTTACCCTCAGACCTTTTACCATGATGTCAGACAAATGATAAGGGTACAACATGAGATGATCTCGACTGTATTTTAACAGATCCTCATAATATTTACGTTCGTCTTTCTTGACATGCTTAACTACAAGGGGAGGAAAAAAAGTTACATTGTTCTATGATGTTCAATTTTTAAAAAGTGTTACAATGAAAGGATTGAAAATAGTGTAATGGCCATTGACAGAAAACTGAAAACAAAATAAAGGAGTGGTGCAGAGCATTTAACATGCAAGGATTTCTACATACGATGCAAGTACTCTCAGAGCGTTTAAGGATGATATTAAAACAGAGCAGATGTATCTTACAGGTTACCAGGAAGTGGCCCATTGAGACAGAACTCATGCAGGCTGTAGAAAAATTATCTTTTCATTAGTGAAACTACTATCTACTTTGGGAAGACAAATGGATGCAGTCAATACAAACTAAATTGAAAGTCTGTAAACAATTCAGAGTCAATAACTCATGTGAGTCAGGGCCACTGTCTGCATCTCATCTAGTGACAGGCTTTATTTTATTAGTCAAATCCTCCCTTAACATCACTTAATTTCTTGGAAAAGGACAACATTTTAGGAATTCAGTTCCACCTGCAACTCAGTAATCTTAAAGAGTGCTTCACTAGAAAAGCTACCAAATGCACTTAAAAGGTGAGACTTATCTTGATGTTTTATCATTTAAAAGTATTTATTTTCAGGGAAGCAGGTACTTCTGAACAGGGCTAGTTCTTGCAGTTTTACAATAAAGACAAGCTTCCACACAGAAGAATCAGGTAGCAATTAGGAGTTACTTAGCTCCTTTACTCACCTAAGTTATTCCGGTATCGTAACTGATTGCGGATGCTGTAGAGTACTACCTGCCTTTCATATTCCCTCTGAGAGTTTCCAAGACCCTTGAAAACATAAAGGCCTTTTAGCTGACACACACAAACCCCCTTTTAGTTAAACTACTGCAACGTGTCTTATGAGGAAACATATGCAGGCAGTTGTCATTACTCAACGAGTCCCCCAGTGCAACAGTGATAGTATCATTAGTCTCTGTATGAGGTCAAAAGTATCTTTAGTTAAATAAGTAAGTTAAAGTAGTAGTGTAAGTAAAGTATAAGTCATTAAAGTCTACACAGGATGCAGATTTAAGCAACAATCTTTAGACTTTTATTCCTAGTACCATTCTGGTAAAAAAGGGAGCATCTAATTCTCAAATTAAAGGATTTAAACCATCTTTTAGAAGACATGAAGCATCAAGCATTTTACCAAGCATTCAGCATCTTGCAGTCTTGAAGAATTACCCAGAATTAGTGTAGCACAAACCAAGCACGGTGAATGACATGTGAAGCTTCAAATGCTACACCTAAGAAGCTTATAATGCAAAAAATAATGAGACAGCTCAAGCTGTAGCTTCACACAAGGCAGGCAATCAAGTGATCTTAAGTCACAAGGTTAAGACATAAGCACAGCACATTACTTGACTATCGTGAAAGAAGATAAAAAGAGAACTTTGGTTGATGCTTTAAACTCCCCATTTCAAAAAATGTCCCCTCAAAATTCTTATTACTCTTCTACTCTGCATCCACAACAAGCAATCTGGGTGGGGGTTTTTTCCCTCTCCTGGTTCCCTCATTGATGCTCGTATTAAAAAAAGACCTTTTGATAAAGAGGTATTTTACTGCATATATGGGATTAACAAGTAAGTTGCACACATACTGCAGAATCAGGTATTAGAAAAGAAACACCTGATGTCACAGACAAGGTCCATAATTGATTAAATAACCAAAGAGGGATCCAAATATTTGCTCAAAGTACAAAAATATTAAGGACTATTCTAACATTAAACAAAATAGCATTCAGGAAGTTATGTTAAAGTAAATAATGCATTAAATACTGGTATATTTTCTACCCTGAATCATACAGCCAAGAGGATGGCACTCAGTTGGGCAGGTAAAGAGAAATCATCATTCATGTCCCTCTTACAACTCCTGAAATCTCAAATTCAAGGAATTCAATTACTCAGGGCCTGCAGTCACTACTCATCCTCTCCATTCTTCCCTTGTGCAAGAGCAGGAATTGTTTAACAGCATCTGCTTTCAAGCAGCGTAAGACTTTGGAGACAAGAACCTCCTCTCGACTTGACACAATACCTCCCCTCTGCTATCACAGGCCCATTAAATCCAGAAAATCAAAATTTAATGAGGTTTTCTTTTCCACGAGCTTGTGGAGAAGCTTCCATGAGTGTTGCTTCCACTGCAACAGTTCCTTGACTACCGAAACACAGGGCTGCACAAGTCTCCGATGACTCCTGTCCTGTTTGGCTCACACGACTCAGGGGCTGTGCAAGGGACACCTCCCTCAGCTGGTCTGGCCCCTGCACAAGCCGAGACAGGACCCCCCACATCTCCCTCTGCCCAGAGGGGACCCAAACCACCTCTACATTCCCCTCCCCTCACAGAGGCTCCCCCGAATACACAAGAATATGCCCAGCTCCTCACATACAGACCCCACACCGCTCTCATACCCCATTCTCCCCACAGACACCACACACATCCCTCCCTCTACCCACAGAGGTGCCGTACAAACCTCCTGTCCCCCTCGCTTCACATGCAGGCCCCACACCCTCCTCATACTCCCCTCTCCCCACAAGAGCCCCC
>NW_009605496.1:14274-27703 GCF_000690535.1 Cariama cristata | reverse complement strand
TCATCTTGCGGCACATCGGGACAGCATGCACCTGTGCCTTTTAGATTGCCTCCTTGAAGGGTGTCCAGCCTTCCTGGACCCCTTTCCCCTTCAGAGCTTCTTCCCAGGGGACTCTCTCAACCAGCGCCCTGAACAGGCCAAAGTCTGCCCTCTGGAAGTCTAGGGTAGCTGTTTTACTGCCCCCTCTCCTTCCTTCACCAAGGATTGAAAACTTTACCATTTTGTGGTCACTATGCCCAAGGCGGCCTCCGACCACCACATCTCCCACCAGTCCTTCTCTATTTGTAAAGAGCAGGTCCAGCGGTGCACCTCCCCTAGTAGGCTCGCTTACCAGTTGCATGAGGAAGTTATCTTCCACACACTCTAGGAACCTCTTAGACTTTTTCTTTTCTGCTCTGTTGTATTTCCAGCAAATATCTGGTAAGTTGAAGTCTCCCATGAGAACAAGGGCCAGCAACTGCGAGACTTCTGCTAGCCGTCTGTAGAACACTTCATCCATCCCTTCATCCTGGTTGGGTGGTCTGTAACAGACTCCCATCAGGATATCTGCCTTATTGGCCTTCCCCCTGATCTTTATCCAAAGGCACTCAACCTCATCATCACTATCATTGAGATCAAGGCAGTCAAAACACTCTCTAACATATAAAGCCACTCCGCCACCTCTCTTTGCTTGCCTGTTCCTTCTGAAGAGCTTATATAAAGAGCTTCCATAAAACATTTCAGCTATTCATTGAAATTAGCCAAGAATTTTCTAGTTTGGAAACATTTTTTCAGAAGAAAACAATCCTTTTATAGATATGTGGAATATATTTGTATTGTTAGTCAGGCAAGTAGTGGAAAGGATCTCACTTGAGCATGGAGGCACATCTAAAGACAGACAGCTGCATCAAGAACAGCAGAGGAAAATGGCATATACGCATACTTTGTCAGCCAATACTCAGTTTTGCTTCAGCATTTATGGAATCATGACACTGAAGCGCTTTTCACTGATGGTGTTTTTAAAATTTAAAAGTTCTATTGCAGCCAAGTTTAGGTTTAACAAAGTCTTCAGCATATTTGATCCATCTCTTGATTGCAGGTGGTAAGCACTGAATCATGAACCAGCTTCCGCGGGCTGGCAGAATCTATATTTTATGACAGGCTAGGAAGATTTACTGACTTATGTGAGGCATTCATATTTAGGAAACATTTGAAACCCTTAAGAATCAGAAGACACTAAGAAAAACTGCAGATAACCCATCATCGCACATCACTTGGTTTGGGTGCCAGGTAATCTTACCTTGAGCATGCTACTGGGGGCTCTGGGGAGGGAGGCAGGAGAATAATTTGCATTTATAGAAGCATTTTTTCTTCCTTTTTCATGAAGATATGTCATAGAACTCAAGAGAATACATTGCAATATTGGAATGCCTGGCCAAGGCACCCCATGCCTATGCTCACATGATTGGTGCTGGTGCAAGTGCATATAAGGAATTGGCTTGTGATGCATCTTTGCAGGGTCCTTGTAGACTGTCCAATGCACTGTTCATTCATTTCTATATATGTATACATATACTTAAGCAGAAATGTGTGTTCAGTTCATCTCAAGGAGCACAATTAAAAATCCCCAACAAAGACATTGTTATAGCAAAGTCCCCAACAAAGTCTTGTTATAGCACCAGACAGTTCTGCTTGCATCTTTTTGATTGCTCTTACCCAATTAATTACTTTTTTGATGTTAATAACAGAGATCAGAGTGGATAATCCAGCAGAATGGGCCATAAATCTTCTAAGAATTATCCTAACCAGTGACATAAACATCACTGGAAGTTTTTTGAGCCCCAGAAGGTCCGGGTTAAATATTTCTGAAAGCCAGAGAGCTGTAGGGTCTGTGCTACCTCCACTGGACATTTGATTAGGGGACAGACAGGATACAGGGTTAAACCAAGCATTTGTAACTAACAGAGACATAGAAAAAAAGGTAGGTGAACAAATCTGTGGCTTCACTTCCTTGCAGGAGGCATCAGGGTCAGCAGTCACTGAGTTTGCTTGTTAAGAGTATTTTCCCTAAAAGAAACGAAGAGCTGGAGTATTTACTACAAGCCACTCATCTCCCTTTCATTGCCTGAATGAGCAGCATCAAATAATTCCATATTATGCAGCCAGTGGGAGCTTTGAGTGTCAAGTGTTAATAGACATACCCATTAAATATCTGGGTTTTTACTGAAGTTCAGCCTTTCCAAAAGTCATATGACAAATAATGAAGCTATTCTAGGAAATACCTTCAGTTTATACAGTAAAAGCAGCAAGATGAAAGCTTACTCCTATTTACTGCTAGAGTCCTGTAAGGTTCTAACACTTGAAGTGTTCATAATCCTCTGAGTTCAACAGAAGCAATAGCAACAAGAAATGTCATGGATATCTTTTTTATTAATTACTTCTTTTGTTAATTATTTTGCTACTTTTTATTAATTGTTTCTACATCTGATCAAAACCCTCATTTTGTTCCTCCAACCTGAACTATGGAATTTCCTTCACATTTGACAATTGTCTCCACTGGGTACAAGTGTGTTCTACTAGGTAATACCATACTTTGATCATCTCACTGTTCGGTAAACCTTGTCAGCATGTTTTACACATGCCTGAGTATGTTGGAAGAACCTAGCTTGACTTTACTGGTGACTTTAAAAGGTAAAAGGTGATACTGGTGTTAAAACAGGCCTATTGCCTAGTTTTAAAAGAGTTAAAATGAATGCATGAATGCAACAAAAGCTTAATTCTTCAGAATAGTCTGTTAGATTAACTGATTAAAATTAAACTATACAAGTTTTTGTTTTGTTTTGTTATTAAGATCAAGGTCCAGCTAGTCAACCAGTTATGAAACCTAACAACAAGATCCCATCTGACTTCTGTTTTCATACATTCTGTAGCCAATAGCACTACAAAATTTAATATGGTCAGCAAATACAGTGAACATGAGGAATGTGACAAGGCATGTAATTGCGGGTTATAACTCAGCAAACTGCTGTGTGACATCAAGGCCAGACAGAAACTGAAAGAGAACTCTCAGCACTAACACAGGGTAGAGATTTTGTTGATTAGCAACATTTTGCCCATAAAGGAAAAACACAGAAGTTCTTTGTAAATTGAGGCCTGCTGAAATACTTACTACTTTCATTATAGGAAGAATCAAGCTCAATCCTAAAGGGCATGCCTCTAAGCTTCAGGCAAACAGTAGCAGATGCATTTCTTTAACAGATCCTGTTAAATGACTGGTGGTCTGCCAGCTAACATCTTTCCTTTGTCTATGTTGTAGCACGATGCTTAAAGCCTTCCCTCTGCCTGCAAGTTTTTCATTTACACATCCTGAAAAGGTTGACCCCAAAGTCTTCTCTTGGAAGCCTTAATAGATAGTCATCTACAAAAAAATTGTGTTGGTACTTCAAATAGAGAAGATGTTCCTATACGTTCAGAACTGAAAATATTTGAGTATCATAAATGCTATAACTACAAAGTCTCACTGAAGTTTCTGTTTGTTGTGGTGGTCGCTGTTTATGCAAAATAAAACCAGGTAGAACATAGGACAACTTTGTCTCCTGACTCCTACATTAGGCTAAATAGGCCTCAAGCTGAATTTTCTCTTCTTTTTACAAGTAGTCTCTTCAGATGGGTGCTATAAGCTTCCCTGTATTGATTCACTCAAGCAACCTTGGTGGGTCAACTTAAAGAATTTTAAACTACATTGCTTGCACCATCTCTCTGGTGCAGATAAAGAAAGGAATTTCTAGTAATAAAGAGTTTTCTGATATGCTCATTATGAATCTTTTGTAAGCATGAAAACTTACTTTTTGTTTTAAAAAGGAAAAAAGATTTTTTAAGACACAGAAAACATATTACGCTCGCAATGTCCTGTAAGCTGTAGAGTTTCTTATCACAAAAAGTTTTATATCCCATGATCTCAAAGAAGTATTGCTTTTTACCGATGCTATTGCAGCTGGGGAGATGGGGTTGGTAAACGGTTCGCCACACCTGTAAAAGAGAGATTACTGGTTTGCTAAGTATTTTTATGTGCAAAGTAATGGATCGTATTAATCACTTCCAGGCTCAAGCAGAACTTAAGAGGGCTTTCACCTAATATATATATCATCAACTATACTATGTCCCATAGTGGTAGGACATACACTAAAGTGATCTTTTGAGTGTGTGTGTATGTGTTCACACATGCATATTCACATGTGGATTTGGGAGCAAGAGGGTGAGAGACAGATGAAAGTAACAAAATCCTTTCTTCTGAGCCTTTTGATTCTTTTCTCTAGGAAAATGTTCATCTGCTCATTGCCGTCTGAAAACACTGAATCATCTTAAATGGGGTAGAGGCTTACAATATATTATCTACATGTTCAGCATCAAGCCTGGTTCAGCCTTGGGGATGATGTAGGGTTATTATGAAATCCTTCTTTTCAGCACTGTGCAAGCTTTCTGTGATTATGTTTTTTCCTGTAAACAGAATTTCTAAATTTAAATGAGTTATATTTCAACAGTAATAATATGATAATGCTCTCATGATTTTGAAGAGTTTAACACTAACTGCTCTGTACAAAAGCTTTGTTTACAGAGGAAAAAGGCTTTCTGCAATTGCCTATGGAGCCTGCATAAAATTTGAAAAAGGAGAGTGACATACTGTCATTGAACTTCTAATTCTGATGCCAACAGTTTTCTCAGCTTTTTTTGTGAAGTCAGTCCTACTCCTGGGTGTACTGCAGCAATCCATCTTAAAAGTTGTAAATAGCTAAGACTGGGAGGCAAGGGAAGGGCATGGTGGAGATATGCCAGACTCAATGAAAATGGAAAGGTGTTTTTTGGTTAATACCACTATTCAGATGTCTGCAATAGAGACGGGTCAGGTAAGTGGACTGAGGTTTTAAACTACTTTGACAGTTAACGTATAGGTGTCCTTGCAGGAGGGCAATGCTGTTCCTACCAGAACCCCAAAATGTTTTGCTAGTCCTCCAAGAAACCTGTCTGAAGAATAATTTGAGGTACTCCCATCTCATTTAGGTGCAAATGTTTTTTTTTTTTTGAGTTTCTTTTGTTTTGTTTTGCTTTGCTGTGGTGTTAATAGTAAAAATGCAACTATTTCCACCCTTTGAACAATCTTTACAGCTACTTTAGTTTAATGAACAATGCCTTAAACTAGTTTTGGAAACTGAGATTTGTAGCACCTAGCTGAGATCCTCAAGGAAAATTGGCCAGAGCAATGCTTTTTCACTGAGTGCTTCTAAAAAGCTAGTAATAATAAGCCTAAATTTCAACAGGCAGTACTTTACATCACGTATTTGGAAATGCATTTTATACTAAAATATAAAGGGAGGCTGTGAAAGTGGCTCAGTTTTAACTTTTGGAAGAAACTAAGTATAAAACCTGCTGCTACTGACTTTTCCTACTTTTTGTCTTCTCTTCTGCTCACACTGGAGTTCTGTAACTTTATACTGGCTATATGAGTTTGGGAGTACAGGGATACGATGCTTTGAATTCAGCTTTGATGAGTAATTTTTTTCTATTCCTTCATATTCAGCCATTAGCTTTTGGATTAAAAAAAGTACAAATAGATAGCAGCTGTGAGCCAGAGTTTGGTTAAGTACAGCCGAGAACTAATGTTCTCAAAACTTCCCCTAAACAGAAACAGACAAAATAAGATTATGTTAAAAAATACTTTCCTTTAAAATAGTTCTTCTTTTTGTTTTAGGAGATTGGGATTGGTGGGTGAGTGGGTATTTATTATTTTCTTTCTTTCCAGAAGTGTAATTTGCATTTCTATAGAGACGAGACAGGAAAGACCTCTAGAAGCTGAGATAGGAAAGTGCCATTCAAAAATAAGAAATAAATTTGAATGAAGAAAACGTATTTTAAAATAATGGGAAATTAACCCTTTAAAACAGTTTTTACTTACTTAGAAGGGAATATAAAATACATTGGTGTAAATGTCAAAAACTTAGCTGAAGAAAAGATATCGTTTCTAAGCTTGATAGTACTGCCCTCTCAGCTGTTAAAGTCACTCTTAGGAACAATATCATACCTTATTGTACTGATATAATGGAACCAATCTACAGATACAGTGTCGGTGTGAAAGGATGATTTAAGCTATGTTTGAAGTTTGTGATGGATTTCTACATACAGGATTTGAAAACTACATTCCTGACAGTAACATTAATGTTGCAAAGGATTACAGATTTATAAACTGTCTTTGACAAAGTTACATGATCAAAAATAACACAATCATGTTTGTATCCATCTTACACCATGTCAAGTCACTGAAGCATCCCTGTACTATCATAGTATTAAAGCTACTGTTTTAATTATTGGTTACATGAACAGTTACTGCTTGCTGATACAAAACCTTAAATTTGGTAAAAGATGGTCATCTTGAGAGGTTTGCTTTCCACATTTGGTTGTGTTTACACCATTTTGCCTCTGTCAGAGATTGGCAATACTATCTACATCTTCCACTTTGGATATAGATAGCATCCAAAAGTAAAATAAACTTTACAGATTTATTTATGTTATTGTGATCCTTACACAACGACATCTAAGCTTAGTCTTGTCTCAAGATTGGTGGTTTTGATTGGGTTGTTTGGGTTTTTTTTTTTTTGGGGGGGAGAGAGGGATAGTTTTTGCAGAATTTTATTATTGTTATTTACAGAAATAAACTGGACTGTAGAGTTATTACATGATATAAAAGTAAGTTTACAGGAGTATCTTCCGTACAGTTGAATCCTGCTTCTGCAAATACAAATATTTGCCAGCATGCTTTGTTTTAAGCATAAAAGTTATCCAACAACAGATTAACCAGAGGCTCAGGTTAAGTACATACATTATATTTCCCATGCCGGATACATATATATGGAAGGAAAATATGACAGTTATCCAAAATGAGATGCATTTTTATACAAATTGTTTTGAATTGCTATCACCTCTTATAATAAGGTTGCAAGAATATTTTCATTGTAAGACTTTCTTTTTACATGCTCATAATGCTGAAACATTCATTTTTTTGAGTTAAACTTATGCATTGCTCAAAAGAAATAAAGACTGTTTGAATGGTTTTTAGTTAATAAGGATGAGAAAAATATGTTCACTAGGCATGCCAGTCAATAACCATAAATTTATGAGTAAGGCTTTTAGTGGTTTTGACCTCAGGTTATCTGAGGAAACTGATGTTTAAAGATTAGAAAGGGTTTTTTCATTTTAATCTGAATTGTGTCATGACAGTGCACAGTTAAAGTTGTTAGGTAGCATTAGACTATGTGTACTGATTAATTACATTGACTAACTTATTTAAAATATAAACAAGAATGTTTTCTTATTGTAATGATTGCTTGTGGGACAGATTATCTGTAGTCCTTAGACAGCATCCAAGCAAGTGTTCATATTCTTTCTGAGTGAAAATGTACATTTCTAAAACATATCCTAATCTTTACAAATTTTTTCAAAGAAGAAATATGTTCCAGCACTCATGTCTGGTGAGAATCAAGAAGAAGTTTTGAGCTTCAGACTCAACGGATTTGATTTCATTGCCACTTGGTATTGCAACTAACTTCAGTATAACAAAATGCAAACAGCTTCATCTCTTTATACCTCAATTTTCCTCACTCATAAAGAAGGGGTATTAAAGCTTTTCTACAAGAGGTGTGAAATAACTTTCTGCGGTAGCACCTGTGGAAATACTTAGATGACTGAGAATGATTTACTCAAATCACACTCCCATAGATGGAAATAAATCCATGTGTGGTCTAAACTTCTTTAAACAAAGTAATTACGTACTGAAATAGAGTACTTCTGAATACACAGAAAGCACTACAATGTCACAAAATAGTAAATATGACCTACAGTCAAAATAGTTCACAAATCTGAGTAAGCGACACTGAGAAGGTAATTCCAATTTAGGGAATGCTTGGAGCAAAACTGTCTTCTCCTGGACATAAAGGGAAATTATTAAGGCAGTAAAAAGGGAAACTGTCTAGATGGTCAGAAATATAACAGTGGACTAATGAAAGAATGGATTGAAAGGTGAAGTTTCTAGGAAAACAGTCTTAACACTGCCATTAACAGGGGAAACACTTGTTGCTCTAGGAAGAACTAAAGACCCTGGAAAAAAACAAAGCATCAATTAGGTTATCCAGTACAATTTCCTTGACTCCTTAGGATCATATGGATGTGTTTACCAGACACATTCTTTGCTTTTCTAAGATTTATAAGATTGCCGGTGTCTGATTTCCTCTGATCTCTTCTGGTGATATATTTATGATGGTTTTAAATGTTTGATCTTTTTTTCTAAAGATCTATAAGTTTGTTGGGGAACAGACAATTTTTTCTGTGACTGTAGTGGGTGGAGGCAAGGTTTTCTGATCCTAAGGGTGAGGTTTATCTTATCTAAATTGCCTGAAAGCCTCTGAAGCTTAATGTTTAATCTAAGTCAGTCATTGGGGTTCTTTTTATTATCAGTGGTGAGAGATTTACCTGATTTTAGGCAGTGTTCTGAATTCGGTGAGGTAACCTACCTTCTGGAGAGCTTGCTTTCTCATTGACTGAAGAGGATTGTGACTAGGTGACACTTTAGAGTAGACACTTAACTTTCCAGTGTTTGAAGCTATGATGTTATGAATCTCAACTGAAATGATGAAAGTCTTGCTATGAAGCTCTGTGAATAGCTAGTTATGATTGCAAGGAAACAGACTGAGTGGCAATGTCTATACGAATAAGCCGAATGTGTCAGGAAAAGGCCTCTGTGCCTGAGGTCTTCTGATATAATAGAATCTATATTCACACAAGCAAATGTGCTAACAGGCAAAACATAGAGGCCTCCTTCCAGAATTAGCATGTTAGTTTTCAAAAGCCCACTAGCCCACATGCTTCTCTGACTCCTCCTATAACTCTCTGATCTTCTGCCCACATGAGATATCATCACACTGCATCACTACCAGGACTCAACCCAGACATGGGCAGTCTCTGATGACCAATCTGTGCCACACTGTGCTTCCTGTGACTTATGTAGGTGTGACACAGGATGCTCAGAGTCCCAGTCCTGCTCTTTGTGCTCCTGCCAGAAAGTCTTTAATGTCTTATGAGTCCTGAAGATGGAGATCCCTGTTCCTTCAGGCTAAGGCCAATAGTGCCATCATTCAGCAGAAGTTCAGTCTTGCATGGTCAAGCACCTGTTTCTGTCACACAGTGTTGCAGAGGAATCAGAATCACAGAATGGTTGAGGTTGAAAGGACCCCTTGTTCAGGTAAGGTCACCTACAGTAGGCTGCCCAGGACTATGCCCAGACAGCTTTTCAATGTCTGTAAAGATGGAGACTCCACAACCTATCTGGTCAACCTGTGCTGGTGCTCAGTCACCACCACAGTGAAAAAGTGTTTCCTGATGTTCAGATGGAGCCTCTTGTGTTTCTGGTTCAAGACCATTGCTTCTGGTCCTGTCACTGCGCACCACTGAAAAGAGCCTGGCTCTGCCTTCTTTGCAACCTCCCTTTGGGCATTTGTACGCATTCAGAAGATCCTCCTGAGTCCTTTTCTCTAGGTGTGACCAATAAGCCTCTAAAATTAAAGAAAGCTCAGAGGAGATGGGCAAGGGCGATGAGCCCATGAAGCCCAGAAAATAATGTATGGTGTGACTGACCACAGTTGTTGCAAAGCAGCTGACTTTTTCTCAACAAAGTTGGACTGGAGGGTAGCCTTTCTTTTAGATAAACAGATATGACAGTTGAGTGGATCAACTGGTGATGCAAATATTTCTCCTTGAGTTCATTAAGAGTGTTAATGTCTCCCTGAGTTAGCCAGACCAGCATGAGGGGGAGTGTACATGTATTTTAGCCCAACTGAAAACTAAACTGCCAACAAAAAATTTCAAGGCCAGCAACAGGTTTGAGCTGGCATCAGCCCACATATTCCTTCCCGATGTCGTGGATGGAGTGATGTACTTCACTCATAAGAGAGAAGTAGCAATCCGTTTCTTGATATAAACCAGTGATTTCACAAAGTTCAATAGCAAATGTGACTGGTTTAACAAGATCCTACGGCAAGCTACACAATTATTTACTGCATAGAAGACAGAGTCAGACAAAACTGTCAGGGAGGTCTTCTTGTTGAGTCACAAGGTTTAGAAAGGACTCCCTTGCTTTCTAAACACCTTCTCAGAGAGGAGTCTAGGTGCAGCTGGGTCTAATCCTAGTCTCAGACTTGGTCAATGGTTTATGTCTGAGGGATTATATGTGCACAATCAATTTTTTATATAATTTAGTTAAGATTTCAAAGTTTAGCATGCTATTAATCGCTTACCGAGAATCTGTAGTGGCAAGGAATCCCTCAGCCTTGAGGAGTAATCTTGAGAGGTGTCCCTACTCAAGAGGAGATCCTGGCATGCAAGACAGTGCTGCGCAGGAGAGCTCAATGGGCCCTGGGCTGTCCACTGTTTATGGAGTAAGATGATTGACTTGGTTATATTTGCACACCAGCTGTATCTCAGGTGATGCACGCTCAACGAGCCCTCAGCTGTTGAGCAAGATTTATAGCCCTTGGCTATTGTGTTGTTATCTGTCTCTCCAGAGTCCAACTTAAGCCAGAAGCAGCCATCATGACCACCACTGGTGGCTATTGCTTAAGCAGACAAGTGGAGGGGAGAAGCACAGCGTCACACCTGGCAACTGGGTACACCCAGCATCATGACAGTGAGGATATCATAGGGACAGCTAATGAGAATCACATTGGTATTGTGATTGAACTCTGTATTGCAATTGTTATAAATTTCTAAGTGTAACATTTGTATTGTGTTTTTATTGTAGCACTTTGTTAAATCAGAAACCCTGTGTACATCATCAATCTTCAGATAAGTAGATTTGATATTAAACATTACGCCCTACACCTGTGGAATATCTAAAACAGCCTGTTTGGAGAGTATTGAACTCTGACACTAGGCTGAACAGTCTCAGCATTCTTAGCCTTTTGTTACATGAGAGATGTTCTAGTTCCTTAATCAGGAAATGTATGAAACTATAGTGGACATCCAGACTCATATGCAGTCCAGACCAACAGCAGTGGGTGAGACAGAGACCCTCAGCCCTGTCTGTAAAGTTACTTCTAACCACAGAAAAAAAATTGATATTTACATGAGTAGGCACTGCCAGTACCACATTGTGTCACATAAACACAACGATACGCAGAGAGTGCTTCAGCATTCAAAAGACCCCCTTTGTAGCTGCCTGAGAGGAGACAGTACAAAACTACCCAGACTTGCTGCAAGCTGTTCCTAGTGGGTTGTTATGACCCTCTGGGGCCTTGCTATCTGTCTTTCAGTCATGCTAGTTCATGGGCAACCAATTTGGATCAGTAAGTCAACAGCTGGTAGGATCATGTTGGAGGTTAGTGAGGCTGTCTGCCAGTCTGCCTGTCCATGTCTCACCCACATCACCAACACTGACTACGTCATGGGAGCTTCCACTCAAGGTATTCTCCTAGCTTCATGTGATAGGATTCACATGCTCATTTGGTGTTCTCCACTAGGGTCTTGTCAGACACCACCTGTACTCTCTTTTTGCAAGCTCTTGAGGGACATGGTGGTTGGCTGTAACCTTTACTGCATCTGAGATTCTCCATTCCCCAGCAGTGAGCCCAGTGGGGCATCCTCTGAAGATCTGTTGTGCCAAGCATGACAAATAGTGCTTACCCACTACGATCCTATGCCACACGTCTTTCCTTGGCAAAACTATGGGCTATACGCTGTCCTTAATCAGCACCCTGAAGGCCACGAGTTTCTCAATCAAATCTATATTTGAATGGTTGACTGCACAATGATGAATTGGACAAACAGGCTGGATGCCACAGTCATCAATCAGCTGTCTGCACAATCACTGCCTGGTGCACAGCCTGGACTGAAGACACTAGCAAACCATTTCATAAGCACTGGATGCAGTGCTATGCATAAAGCAGCAGGCTCCTTTATGTCTACCCTGGCCTCACTCCCATCTCGTGAGCTGGTAATAGAGAAGGGAGAGACATGCGTATGTCCATCTGTGACCATTGGACTCAGAAAGTGTTCTGTCTCAGCTTTCATAAACAGTAACTTTGCTCTAAATATCTTCTCATTCTTATATGACTGTGCAAAAGTCTTTCACTAGACTTTAACATTTATCTTGATAAAGTCTTGCATGTCCTATATACAGGTTGTGTAGGAAAGGCTTTAGCATGAAAAAATCAGTTTGTATTCATAGAAGTATTCTGTTGATTGGATTACTTTGGATTAGAACTAAATTAATGTAATATACCAAAAATATGCAACATTCTTTTAACTTACATCTCATTTGATTTCTACATTGTGCTAAGTTCCATTCCATCCTTATATGGTTATTTTCTGCAATTTCATTTATAATTATTTTAATATTAGCTTTGCATGTTTCTCTAATTTCTTAAGTAAGAAAAGCAAGATAACCAGGTTATAACTCCCGATAATAAACAACGCAATCAACACATTCACATAACATGGGAGTTTTAATACATTTTAATCCAGTGAATGCCGTGACTTTTGAAAGTATGTATGTACGATTTACTGTGTTCATATGTATCATGTGTTGTACACCCACGTTGTGAGCAATAAGATGTATTACCCTAAAAATGATGGTATCTTGGCCTATGGGTCTGTTGTTTACTATACTGTGAATGCTGTAGGCCAGAAAAAAGTTTTTACCAGGGAAGACTAATCATAATGGTAGATTTACTGCTTCAGTTGTTAATCTGGATTACAAGAACTAATACAAAGCATCCTCAAGAGCACTGCTTCTTAAGAACAGGTAAGATAGCTGCATTTATCTCATGCAATAGGGAAACATTATTCCCATATCTCTTACAAAGTAAGAAATGGCATAGTTCTGAAATCGGGTAAAGAGTGGTAATTGTGGCTAACCTAAGCCACAGGTGGTGCGGGCTCCTGAAAAAAAATTTCTGGAAACACCTGAAAAGTCATCTGTCACCATTTAAGGCTGGGCCGGTGCTTAAAGCGGATGGTAGATGCTCTCTGTTAACCCTGTCCTTTCCCAGAGGGGGAAGGAGAGGAAAAAAGGGAGAGAGACTGGCGGGTTGGAACTTAAAACAAAAGAGACTGACAGGTTGGAAAGTTAAAACAAACTTTAATAAAACAATAACAGTGAAAAGAGTATAAATAATATTAAAGCTGATACTACTAATAATACAAATAGAAATATAAAGAACTGATATTGCCCTTCCCGATGATGACCGCAGAACTACATGCCGCTCCGCAGCAGCTCGCAGTGCTCACAGGACAGGGTGGGCACCCGAATGTCCCAGAACTTGACTGCACAGCAAGTGGGAACACGGATTCAGGAATGCACAGATTGGGGTTGGAGGTGGGAGAGCAAGCAGAATCCCACCAGGATGCCAGT
>NW_009605496.1:0-14251 GCF_000690535.1 Cariama cristata | reverse complement strand
GATTCCCAAGCTTTATACTGAGTATTCACGTGGGTGGGATGGAATACGGCATTAGTCAGGCCTGGGTCACCTGTCCCCTCTGCAGTTTCCTGGGGGTGTGACCCCTCCTCCGCCTTCCCCCCAGGAGGAGCCCAGCGGAGACCAAGAGAGCCCGTAGGGAATAAGCACCCACCCGTGGACCTTTCTGCATAACAGTCCTGCTCCTGCCCCAGCAACAACTACAGACATGAACTGCCATCAACTCTGACAGCAGGCACTGCCTGAAACCTGTAGTCAGCTTAAGGCAGGGCAGTTACTAAAACATTTAACTGAAGAAATAAAAATAAAATCTACTGAAAGCAGAAATAGTTCTGTTTCAGCCAACCCAGGACATCATCTACCTTTTCTGTTTCAATAATTAGGGATTTATTATATTATCTTTTTTTTGGTAATTGTTTTGTCAATTCCACTTAGAAATGTTAATTCTTTATATCAGTGAAATTCATAAAAGATTCAACAAAACTCTGAGGATACATTGCTTGAAGAAACTTTCCACTTATAAAAAGCTTTGCCAGTTTAAAGATGAGTGAAGTTAAAAATTACTATTTCCCTTCAAAGACACATGAGAAACAATGAAATAGCTATTCTGATCAGTATGAATGGGCAAAGTTCTCCTGTTTACCAACTGAAAAATGATATAATAATTGTTGATAGATAGCAGTCAGACTAAAATTAGATGACTTGTAGTTGTTATTATTTAACACATAACCTCTAGTCAGAGATAATTGTGTCATCTTCTGTACTTTGTCTAACCACATAACAAATGACAATTACCTGTTCCTCATTGAGAATGATTTTAATCTACCTTTTGACCAACAGCAAAATTCTATCATTGATTTCTAGCACATTTTGCAGTACATCATTAAAAAATCTCAACCTATTTGACCCTGGAAATTACTACAGCCATTTTGAAAGACGTTTATGCTGTAGCTTCTCTGCTTCAGTACCTGAGTCAAAGACATTATTTTTTTCTTTCCCTCATCTTGAGAAGTAGGTTAGAGAAATTAATTTCCTGTACTATTGATCTACTTCCAATTACTTATCAAGGTGCAATTCCCTCACAAGTTGTAGCTCAGACTGAAAGCAATCCAGTAAAAGATACGAGACAAATTATCCAAAATTTAATTCCAAACTCCAATTACAATCAATGATTTATTTATTTTGCTTAAAAAGATGAAAAGAAGTGGTATAGTACATCCTTAAATCCCATTCCTGATTGTATACTATACAACTGAAAACAGGGAAGAGAAAGTTGGAGGAAAAATAGTAAGATTTTAGAGCAAGTTTAGGGAGAAAGAGATTAACTCAGAGAGAAAGAATTAATAGAAAACCAAAATCACTGCAAAACTTATTAATGCAATGAGTTGGGAGAGCTTCATTTATATTAAAAATGTTTCAATAAAGTGGATCAAGGCACTAAAAGGCAGTATTTCCCTGAGAATCAGTTTGTAAAGAAATAAATATAATAACAGTTTAAAATGCAATTACTGCATTCTTCCCCCACTGAGGTTATGAGTTTACAGTTTATGTCTGTTAAATATCAACTCTAAAGAAACTAAGTTAGCAAATATCCACTTTACTAATAGTATATATTTTAGACACCTTAAGCAAATGCAAAAAGAAAAAAAAAAAAAAAAGCTTAGTAAATGGGAAGGACTCAGATTAATTATTAAGAAAACCTGAATAATGTAGGTCCATTCTGCTGAAGTGGAGGAGCAGGGAGTCTTGCAATACTTCATCCAGCAGTTTGGTACTACCCAGTGTGTTAGTTCAACTGGAAAGAAGTTACTTTCTTCCCTGTAGTTTGATTTGCACAAGAGAGACAACTGCAGTTACTCTGTAAGAAGAAAGAGGAAGTAGGATTCCGCTCTTTTTTATTGCAAGTTATCTTATATTGCCAAGGTAAGCATATAAAATTTAGATTTTGAGGAATGAATAAGAATGCTCACTGGGACATGCAGTAGGTTAGAGGAGTGCTAACCTGGAATGAGTGAAATGATGATCTGAGAGGCTAACGAAGCCAGTTACATGGGCAGCATGCAGGTGCCAGAAGAGCTACATATTAAAGGTCGGAGTAGAGAGGGAACTGGAAGCACAGAACAGATTGCAAAACAGATGTAAAGCAAGAAGAATGCACGTCTGTGCTCTTGGACTGCCACATGAAATGGGGAACCTGTAGCTATTAAGACAGTCTGTAAGTGGTTCCATAGCTTCGGGGAGATACTTTGTCCCCTGCAATATAGAGGAAAAAAACTTTCAGGGTATCTATGTTCAGCTTCGAAGATAAACAGATACATTTGAATATAATTAGAAAAAACTAATGGGAGTAAAGTATTTTCCTTGTGTCATGGACATACCTCTTGATTTTCTTGTTTTTCAAAGGAATAGAGTCTCATTCTTTAAGTAAAAGTCTGATGAATCCCTGAACTATGTCAGAAGCATATTCATACTCTGAAATATCTTGTAATTATTTCCAGGGATTCCACAGCCAAGTGGAACGTAATGAATCATATGGCACAGAATAACCTTCACAGTCTTCTATCTTTGTTTACTTATGCTTCAAAAAGAACAAACAAACACACAAAATCAGCTCTGAGTTTCTTAAATGCTACATGTAGGAAAATGATGAATGCAGTACTAAGATTCAGGTTTTTTTAGTACTCAACTCTATGAAACGGTGATGCCCTAGATGTCACTTCAGCTCTGCTTTTTTGTGTCAGTCTTTTTGCGTGTGAGTACTGATAATTCATCAGATCCAATGTGTTATAACAAAATGTTATTCTTTGTGGAATAAAGTGTCAATCTCTCTGAATTAAATGCATAGGGAGGAAGAATATTTCTGATTTCCAAGCTTACAGATTCTCTTTGGAGTACCACTTATATGAAGAGGTTTTGGATTGTGTTTTGTTGCTGTTGTTTTACTTTGCTATTCTACCTGCATGATTATTCAAAAGTCAGATATGTAACAAAACGTAATCTGTACAAAAAGAAAATAAATGCCTAGAAAACACAATATATTGCTTTTGAGAAGAAATGTAAACCAGAAGAGTGAGATGAGCAGATTTAACTGATTTCCCTAGTGGCTGGAAGTAACCAAGCAGGTAACCAAAGCAAAAGAAAAACCTTCATATTTGTAAGCTATCCTATACGTAAAAATAGATGGGTTTTCATATACCTGCCCTGTAGACTGGGGACGCATACTTTTTCTTTCTCAGACAACTTAACTGGAAGTGAAAACTTTCTCAGTATCCTGATATGAAAGGGAAAAGGCATGTGTATTGCATTTCTGAGCAAATTGTATTTCTTCTGTACATTCTCCTGCTTTTTGCAAAAGAGGAGGCTTCCGAGATCTCCAGATGCTACTCAGAAAGATTTTTAGTAGATCACAAATTTGACAACTTAGTTACTTTAGAGTAACATGACATATTGTGCATTTTCAGTTTGTGGTTTACCATAACACATGTAGTATCAGAACAGCTTTAGGGCTTTTCTAACTTATATTACTTCTATAGCTTACATTACAACTCCAGTGAGTAGTTACTACAATCTTGAGAATCTTATTGGTTTCTTCCTGAAATTTTTCCTCTTCCAGAAGGGAAAGTCAATATAGAGAAGGAATCTGGTCTTCTTTTATTTCTTTTATGAAGTAAACCGGCAAAGTCATCAAGAATTGAACGTATGGAAGAACACTAAAACATTAGAGAATTCTCAGCGTCCTACTATAGTGGTTGTAAGAGCTCAAAGTCCATCACAAAATGGATATGAAATATTTTGTAATACAGTAATATCCTTAAGAAAAGAATATAAACTTAAAAGGAGATCTCTCTTGGGACTATTTTCATCATTCTTAAGACACAGATATCATAAGAACAAGACTTTGCTCTTCACATCTTCTAAAAACAGTAGAAATACTTCCCAAGATAAATGCTTGATTAGTCAGCCTAAGAAGAACTTCACTGAATGCAGAGACCTTGGAAATAAGTATTGGAAAGAGGAAATGAAGAGTGAAAAGATAAGGTTTAGCTTACACTGTCTGGGATTTCTCTCTTTCTCTGCCTAATGATGAATGGTATTTATGGGTGAGACTCAAGCTTTCTCAGCACCCACAAATGCACCCATACCATAGACTAAGGGTGAGGTGAGGAAATAAGTGTTGATTTCTGTGACTGATTCCTGTTCCTGTAAGATACAGGATAAATGTAGGTGGCTTCTTAGGAGAGGACACTCATTCCTGGGTCTGTCTTTCAGCTCCTTTTTAAATCAGACACACTGGATCATCACAAGGAGTTCAGTGGATCACTGTGCTAGGTTTTGGAACAAACTTTCCGCAGAAGACATTATTGCAATATGCTAGGTGGCCTTTTTCTGTCTTGTTCTTGACATGCACAGGGCCTATCTAGGAGATTTATATTCCAATATTGCAATTCTGGCAGATGATATTAGTGATTTAGGAAGGACCTGTTGGGGACCTTAAAACTCTTCACTCTTATACTGAAAAATCAATACTGGTGAAACTCTACTGGGGCTTTGTGGGTGATTTATTCTTACTAATTAACAAAGTTGCAGCCTCTATTTCCAATAGTTTCCATGGCTGAGATTTCACCTACTGTTTCTGCATATAAAGAAACATGACTAGCAGGAAAACAACTGAATGCAAGTGCTGTCTGCTTATCATGCAAGGGATGTGAACAGCAAATGTGGAGAAATGGAACATGTGCGCACACACAAAAAGGCAAACCCAAAGCTAATTTAAAGATACATTTTAAAAGGAGAAAAAAAATAATATTTAACACTTCCCTAATTATTAACTGTGACTAACTGTGACTGTGTTCATATAGATGAATACTGCTCACTATCAATCAGCTTTGCCCCATTTATAGGATATTAACTGGACACATCTTGTCAACAACCATAGACAAAATACCAAAGAAATCACTATTTCTTTACATTAATGGCAACAAAATTCAAATCATTTAGAGAACAGTCATGCTGCATAGTACTTACTGATTAATTTTACTGAATATTACATTCAAAATTATGTGCTTTTCCAAAATTGTGTTGGAAAGCTATAATGTAAAATCACATTGTGGTGTGGGTTGGTTTTTTTCCTTTTTAGTTTAGGAGCTGAACTTAAATAATTTTATTTCTTAATTTAATTAATATGATACAATATGTACTTCCTGGAACAAACAAGTTCACATTGAAATACCTTAACAGATAACTAAAGTAGAAACCTGGGAATGCTTATAATTTAATATTGAATTACATTTTTAAAAGACATCCCTGTGTACTTCTGCTTCAAATGTCAATCTCTTTTTAACAAATAAACAGAAGTTTTCGTGGTTTTCTGGGAAAGAACAATGGTATCTTCCATTCTATGTAGAACACTGACTTAAAACAGTGGTCAGAAAAGTTAGTAAATAATTGTGATACAAGTAATAAATGCAAAAGAAGCTATGTGCTGCAGGGAAAAGTTGTTAAGTTCATAGGGTTTAAATCAAACAGGCAAACTGGACTTAAACATATTAAACATACTTGTAAGTTCATGGGCCCTAATGGGATGCACCCACAAGTTCTGAGGGAGCTGGCTGATGTCACTGTGAGGCCACTCTCTATAATCTTTGAAGGATCAAGATGATGGAGAGAGGTGCCTGAGGAGTGGAGGATGGCAAATGTCACTCCAATCTTCAAGAAAGGCAAGAAGGAGAACGCATGGAGCTACAGGCCAGCTACCTTTATCCCTGGGTAGGTGATGAAGCAGCTAATGCCAGAATTCATTTCCAGACACATGAAGGACAAAGAGGTGGTGAGGAGTAGTCAGCATGGCTTCACCAAGCAGAAGTCATGTTTGATCAACTTGATCATAGAATCACAGATTCATAGAACCATTTAGGTTGGAAAAGTATCATCAAGTCGAACTGTTAACCTAACACTACCAGGTCCACCACTAAACCGTGTCCCTAAGCACTGCGTCTACACATCTTTTAAATACCTTCAGGGATGGTGACTGAATCACTCCCCTGAGCAGCCTGTTCCAATACTTGGCAACCCTTTATGTGAAGAAATTTTTCCTAATATCTGTTGTAGACTTCCCTTGACCCAACTTGAGGCCATTTCCTCTCATCCTATTGCTTGTTACTTGGGAAAAGAGACCAACACCCACCTTGCTACAACCTCCTTTCAGGTAGTTGTACAGAGTGACAAGGTCTCACCTCAACCTCCTTTTCTCCAGGCTAAACAACCCCAGCTCCCTCAGCTGCCCTTCATAAGACTTGTGCTCTTTCCCACCTTTATTGCCCTTCTCTGGACACACTCCAGCACCTCAATGTCTTTCCTGTAGTGAGGGGCCCAAAACTGAACACAGTATTTGAGGTGCAGCCTCACCAGCACAGAGTACAAAGGGACTTTCTTAGTCCTGCTGGCCACGTTATTTCTGATACAGGCCAGGATGTTGTTGGCCTTCTTGGTCGCCTGGGCACACTGTTGGTTCATGTTCAGTCAGCTGTCAACCGGCACCCTTGTAAGAGACTGAGGGGGATACCTCAAACATTTCTGTATAAAAAGTTCTGTCCAGCAACCAGAATTGGGCTAACACAGGATGGGGGCATTGCCTTGTGAACCAACTTCCCTGTTCTGTGAACTGAGGTATTGTGAACTGAGATACTGTCTGTCATTTGCAGGCATGCACTCATGAACTGCGACTGCGCAGACAAAAGGTCTTATCTTGGTCATGCAGAAAGAAAAAGGGCGAAGGGGCTAGTCAGCCACTGGAGCACGCCAGATATCCCAGACCCATTTCTTGAACTATCCAAAGCAAAGATTATACATATACCAACCAAGGCAAATCCCCTTCCCTGGGACTTAGCCAAGGTGTATAAAAAAATTTTCAAGGAGCCATGTGTGCGCCCACCACCTGTGGACCACAACCAGAAGACAAACAGACTATCTCTGGATCCAAAGGTGGTGATACCCCTCCTTTCTCTCTTCTCTTCTCTTCTCTTCTCTTCTCTTCTCTTCTCTTCTCTTCTCTTCTCTTCTCTTCTCTTCTCTTCTCTTCTCTTCTCTTCTCTTCTCTTCTCTTCTCTCTCTGTATTTCATTCCAGGCATTTAAGAGTAATATTGTTGAGAGTTTGTTGTTGTAATATAATCATAACTTTTACCAAGCCACTCTTTGTTGTACTCTGACCAAGTTTTTGGTAAATGTGTGATGTTGATTGAACCTCTAGAGTGATTGTCATCTCTCCAGATCACTGCACAGAGAATCTAAAGTTAGCCTCACCTTCACTCACCAAGTGGGATAGGACAACCACCAAGTCCTTTTCTGACAGGCAGTTTGCCAGCCACTCTTCCCCAAGCCTGCAGTATTTCATGGGGTTGTTATGACCCAAGAGCAGGACCCGGCACTTAGCCTTGTCGAATCTCACATAACCTTGATAACCTTCTACAAAAAAAATGAGTCACCTGGTAGATGAGGGGAAGGCAGTGGATACTGTTTACTTCGACTTCAGTAAGGCCTTTGACAGTGTATCTGATAAGATCTTCATAGAGAAGTTGATGAAGTACAGGCTGGATGAGCAAACAGTGAGGTTAATTGAAAACTGTTTGAACAACCAGGCACAGAGGGTGGTGATCAGGTGGCACAAAGTCCAGTTGGAGGTCAGTAAGTAGTGGTATACCCCAGGAGTCAGTACTGGGTCCAATCCTGTTCAATGTCTTCATTAATGATCTGGAAGATGCTGCAGAGTGTACCCTCAGCAAGTTTGCAGACAACCCAAAATTGGAAGATGACTTGACACACATGAGGGTCATGCTGTCATCCAGATGGACCTCAATAAACTGAAGAAATGAGCTGACAGAAGCCTCATGCTATTGAACAAAGGGAACTATCAAGTCCTACACCTGAGGAGGAATAACCCCATTCACCAGTATATGTCGGGGCTGACTGGCTGGAAAAGAGCTTTGCAGGAATGTCAACTTGGTGGACACCCAAACTGAACATGAGTCAGCAATGGTCCCTTGCAGCAAAAAAGGCTAACAGCACCCTGGGTTGCATTAGATGGGGGTTGCCAGCAGGTCGAGGGAGGTGATCCTTCCCCTGTACTCAGCACTGGTGAGACCACATCTGGAGTATTGTGTCTAGTTCTGGGTTCCTCAGTACGAGAGAGACAGGGGCAAATGGGAGACAGTCCAACAAAGGGCCACTAGGATGATTAAAAGATGGGAGCGTCTCACATATGAGGAAAAACTGAGAGAGCTGGGACTGTTCAGCCTGGAGGATGGAAGGCTTAGGGGGGAATCTCATCAATGTATATAAACACCTTAAGGCACAGTGCATGGAAGACACAATCAGGCTCTTTTCAGTGGTGCCTAGTGACAGGACCAGAGGCAGCAGGCAGAAATTGAAACACAGAAGGTTCTCTCTGAACATCAGGAAACACTTTTTCATTGTGAGGGTGATGGCACAGGTTGGCCAGAGAGGTTAGGGAATCTCCATCCTTGGAAATATTCAAAAGCCGTCTGGACATGATCCTGGGCAACCTGCTTGAGTAAGGGGTTTGACCAGGTAACCTCCAGAGGACCCTTCCAACCTCAACCATTCTGTGATTCTGTGGTGTTGTGAAAGCAGTTTCTTGAATTATTAGCAGCACATAATTAACAAGCAGTTAACTATCAGTGCATAGTACCTTCAAGATCAGTATCTGCAATATAACAGATAAACCACACTACAGAACACTTACAAACCATTAGTAACCCCTTACAAATTTCTGAATATCTGCTGTAACTAATCCCCAAAAGCTCGAATCCCATAGGCACACTCAGAGCTGTGCACACCCACACATACCCACAGCTACAGCAGCTGTGGGTCCAGGCCCCTCCACCTTGGTAATTCCCTTGTAACTTTTTAATCCTGCTGATGACTGTCTTCCTCTTCAGCACTGTCAGTTTTGAGGCGTACATCCCCATATATCAGATGGTTTTGGTTCTCTAGTAACACGCAGAGGTTACACTCCTGTTTCCGTCTTACCATCTGCTGGTACCGAGGCCATTGTGGGCAAGGTGGGCACCCCACAGCCACCCACAATGTTCATCCCTTATTGCAGCTCTGTTGTACCCTGTCATAGTTTACATAAACTCGATGAGGTAACAGTTCATGCTGGTGTACATTCCTCAAATATAACATGTGATTGATTGCTTTACTTTTTTTTACCAAAAATGAGCATTTTAAAAGAACATTAACAAATATGCTTTCAAGTATATATACTAAATGTGGCAATTACTGTAATCAGCAAACAGCAGCAGGAGCAGTAGAGGCAGCAGCTGGTTAGATGAGATTTCAGCTACCCAAGAAGCATGTTGGTGAGGTCCAGCATAATAAGGTTCCACTGTATTTTCTGAACTGCCTGGGAACAGAAAGAAAACAAACTCTCAAGGCCAAGGCAGAATCAACTTTGATCACCTGTCTCCCTAACGAGTGTTTTAATGAAGAAAAAATGTCTGAAAAAAACTCTCATCCTTACTTTTACTTGAAGAACAAGCTCGTTGCTTGCTTTTTGCCATTAGCTGCCTTGTATCAAAGCAATGGAAAGCAACAGTTGAACCTTGCTGTTTACCCTTGATCAATAAGCTAAAAGAATCTGAAAGCAGTGAGCAGTGTCAGCACGTAATTTTTAACCCACTGGAACTCATCAAGGCCAAGAACCTGTATCTTGGGATTCAAACTAGTAAGGACTGCTAGAGGGACAAATTATTTTTCCTTGCTGAAAGCCTTAAACATAAAGGGCCACAAACCTTAATTATTGCATTGTTGCCCCCTGTTCTGTGAGCCCAGAGCTTTATGCAATGTGCCTGGGCACACTATGTCTGAGCAAATTAGGCACCTCCAAAAGGGATCCACAGAGACAGTGTGTTGGGCAGGGGATCAAGCAAGTATTCAGCATTGGGGACTGGTGAGTACTCTGAATCTTGCTGTTCTTGAGCGTGTAGACATGCCTTGACTGAAAATGCAACAGGCAAAATTTTCTGAGGAGTCCTATTTCCAGTCCTCACAGAAGGGCTCTGGCTGAGATTTTATTTTTTTTTCTTTTTTTTAAAGCCATTATTTAAAACTTGAAGCCAGTCTGTCTGAGGTTTTTTGTTTGTTTTTTTCTCCCTACAATAACTGAGGTAGTTATGTTCACTCACTCAGGATATGAGACAGCCAGATGTAATTACTCCTTGAAGGTCCATTAATGCCTGCAAATCTCCCAAGACAGGAATAAACATAGATAGTAGTAAAATGTTACAGGACAGATATGGATATAAGAGGTGTAACGCAAGCTGTTGACTTCAGGGCTACTCTGGAGGCAAAGAAGCTCTCTGGTCTCTGCTGCTATCAACATAGGGAAAATTAAGCATTCAGTAGAAGTAACCTCTGCCTCCTCCCAGGCTTTCCTTTCCCCATCCAAGGCTTCACATATGATCCCTGGATGAGTAAATCCATGACTGCACAGCTGGGGTCTCCCATGTCACACCTTGCCCACTGGATCTGCTCTCTGATGCTTCAAAGGCAACTGCAAAGGCAGGAGAGGCAGAGAAGACACCCTGGGCTTTGAAAATGCTTGCTGCATCTCTGTATGCTCTTTTAAACTGCAGGGTTTTTTAAGCTAATTTAGCACTGAACCACTTCTACCTGGTCGTAAAGCTTCTGAGGGCAAAGACGGACTCAGGAAATGTGCCAGTGTGGGACATACTCTTATCTGGAGCATTTAAGGTCTTGTGTTATAACTGTGTGCTTCTCACCCATACATATACTCTGGAGAAAACAAATTGGTATGGGAAACATGTTTAAACATCTCTAAAACCTGGATGCACAATAGCAATCCATTGGGGTTGTGATCTCCTCCCCAAAAGGTATCAGATATATTAAAAATGACTGACAAAATATACACAGGTATTAGGTTATTTCTAGATCTTTACAAAAGACCTCATATATAGGTTTATCTTTCAGAGTTTACATCACTTCTAATACTATTTTATTGTACAATGCCAGAATGGAATTATGTAATCACAGATATGAGTTTCATTTTAAAAGCTAAATGAAAGGTTGTATTGCAGTAGCCTGCAATTCTGAGAACAGTATACGCCACAAGGAGAGAGATAATAGTGTTTGATGAGAAGCATTAGGCTAATCTTATTAAACTTAACTTTATTGGCTTTAGGAAACAACATAAATCATTTAATCCTTCTTGGTAAAATAATAGTGATTAACTAAACACTCTTTGGTGATGGCTATCTAATCTATAGTTCACAGAAGCAAGTCAAAAAAGAAGCAATCTTTTTTTTTTTTTTTTTTTTGAAGATCCCTGTCTGAAAATCTATTTAAAAAAATACCTGGGAATGTAATCATCTGAATTCTGGCAAATATTAGGCTAAGACTGATAACTTTCCTTGCAGTTTAGATAAATATTTGCCACTTCATAACACTTCTGGCTGACAGCAGTACTGCACTGTAACAATGATGGATGGTAACTATATGTTTATTTATCTGCTGGGAAATATAGACTTACCAAATTGTAGTCCTGGGATGGGGAAAGGAAGAAAAATGAAAACTCAACAACTTTCTCAAATGTCAAAATCTAAATTATAAATTATAAAGCCTGTTTTTTTGCAACTCCATTTTGGCATGGGACAAATAGAAAATGTATGAACAAACTCAAAACACATATAGTTTAAGAGTATCTGTTTTCATAATGGATCAGATCAATCTGTCAGTCAAAGTTTTCCCTTACAGAAAGCATGCTGAGCACAAGTGGTGGAAGGTGGCATGGCAGCAGGAAAGCTTCATGTTCGTGGCATCATTGTAATGTTAAAACTTCGGAGTACAAAAAAAAACCCAGACCAGCCTTGCCCAAAAACCTTTCAGGGCATTACAAGAGATAGCCGACATCAACAAGCATAGGAGGCAAAACAGTGTTGCTGTCATGTGTACTGCCCAGAAGCACATGAAATAGGAACAAAAAGTTAGGAGAACACTGGACAGCCTATATGTCACACTGGTATGTTGAACTGTTTATACATAATAAAACAAAAATCTTGGGTATGTTGCATGAGGAGTTATATTCCCAAAATAATTTTATGTTAATTGGAAATGTTTTTAATCAGTACAAATTTTTGTCTTTTCATTAAAATCAACACATAAGCAAAGTGAGGGTTTTCTGGTATTTCCTGTGTAAACTTGTTAATCATTATGGATGATGATGAGTAAAAATTACAGCAGTACATATGAGAAAGATAGAGAGAAAAATGGGGTTTTGATAAAATGTATAATGCCTAGAGTTTTCTTTTTTTCCTAACAGAGCTCTATAACTTTGCACTTATTGTTTATTGTACAAATTAATAATAGCTATACCCAAACAAATAATTTTTCCTTCAGCCACATCACTACAAAGGGTACATGATGTTTGGAGCTTCTGGGCTATTTTAAGTCCACTGAAAAAACTGATTTATAGTTTCCTCTCCTAAAACCGTTTTTGGTCTTATAATTGACTGTTCTTTTTCTAATTAACACCAGGCAATCTCCTTAAGTCCTTTGTTTTAATGTGTAAATTATTCTTCAAAGGTTTCTTCTCCACTTATGCAGGGTTTAAAAAAAATCACTGTTATGCATAATGAACCTTTATAATCTGCTGTCAGCTTAATTGAGAAATGGTCATTTTTAAAATTAAGTGTGCTTTAGGGAAAGTTGTTCTGAAGTATCACTCTTGAAGAGAATCTATTTTACTCCTTTGTCATCTTGTGATTTATCATGGCAATTTAAGTCTTGCTTTAATTGTATTGACTTAAAATTAGAAAAAATATTTTAATGTTTCCATAGACTAGACAGTATATCAGTCCTTGCACTGTCACTATGCATAAATCACAGTTATTCTACGTCTTTTTAATATCTGAACTTGAGAGAGAAAAGCATACATGAGTTATTTTAACTAAAATTACTTTCATCATTACATATTACAAAAGGAGAAAAAAACCCAAGGAACAAATTCCTTGAAAAGAACAAAACAGTAAAAAAAATTCTTAAACCCTGCTTATTATACTTCGTGGCATGTAACTATGCTTGTCAGGTAAAAATATGTTTATATAAAGAACTAGCACATTTGAAAAACCTCTATCAGTGGAGAACTACATGTAATAAAAATGAAAATTTAATAGGTTTTTTTTTTTTTCAGAAGAACAAGACTTAGAATAAAAATTGTACTTTTCATTTGGTAAATAACTTTATAATGTTATTTATTTATGCTTTCCACTATCAACTAGTGTCTGACTGGAGTTTAAAGATTACCATTGTAACAGTGGCAGAAAAATTAGGAGGTCTCTATGTATCCCATAAACAGTATTTTGTAGAAGTCAAATAATTTTGTCAACTTACCACCATCTGGCTCTAACTTCCCCTTGCTTTTTTATTGGAAATTCTAGGTTTTGCTCCAAAACTCAAAAGAAAAATCTGCTACCAATAAAAAGGTGATCAAGAGGAAGAAACTAAATGCTTTTTGTTGGGCTTGTGATCCATTGTTCTTCGAAATGCATAGAAAAGTACCCTTGTTTAAAAGGCAGAGGGCCAAGTAAGGGAGATAATCACATTGCCAATTTTGGTTCCTAAAAGTTGTGTAGGCGCATGACGTAGTCAGTGGATAAAAATGGTTAGATTAGCAAATGCTGCTCCTGAGCCTGGACTTGAGCAGCATGATTGTGACCTCTGTGTTGGGTAGTACTGTTGTATGGCTGGGGAGAGCCAGACATGAGTGTCATAAGGTATAGGCACAAGTTGAGGAGGCACAGGCATGTCCCTATACGTACATGTAGCCCTATGGCCATGTAGAACAGAAGGACTTCTGCCACAGAACTGCCATGAAATCCTGCACCTGCAGCCAGGGCTGAATGCTTCACTAGAGCACTAAATTGAATTATGGTGTTACTATATCCCAACTAACAAGTGTCATCTTTAGCAAAGTTATAGCACCTCCCTGAGGTATTCAGCCTTTGTACATGACTCTGTTTGGAGATATATACAGAAGCTAAGTCTTCCCTACTTATTCACATAATGGTTCAATCAGCATTTTGAATGGAAAAATCAATTTTTTAGATATGTATATGAATCATATATATATATATGTAGGTTTGTACTCGAATATTAATGGAGCTAAATCCAGTTGGCAATCGGTCACAAGTGGTGTTC
>NW_009605495.1:0-5836 GCF_000690535.1 Cariama cristata | reverse complement strand
AGGGGATGGTGGCTGCCTTCCTGCTGGATGTGGCTGCCTTGTGGAGCCTCAGACTCGTTTTGCTGTGGTGTGATCAACAAGTTGTCTTTGGGAAGAGTTTCCATCAAGACTTGGATATATTCTGTGCCGGGAAATGTCTTGTTGATTGTGGAAGGGCTTTGAACATTTTTGAACAAGGGCAGGGAAGGGTGAGGCAAAGGGTGATGGGAGAGCTGAAGCAGGGAAGGAACCCTTCACTGGGATAGCCAAGGTGATAAGAAGGACATTAAAAATTCTTGCTGTCTCTGTGGGATCCATGGGTACAGGACAGATCCAGTGGCCCAAGGGCAGGAGTGTCACCTTGCAGCAGAGGGAAAGGTTTTGGATCCATTATTTAGACTAGTGTCCCTGTTGGGATTTAAGGAGATGTATGACCTTGTCTGGGAGGGAGGTGACTTGTCAAGCGGCTGCTCTCCTCCATGCGACCGGACTGCTTTCCCAGTCATGATGGGACTGTCCCACGAGCTCAGCCCTTGTCTTGGGTACAGACACTCTGACTGTCTCTTTGTGATGAGCTGGAGTTGGGGCTTTGTCCTTTTCAAATACAGTCTCAGGAAGACTCCTTTAAAAAGAGAAGAAATTAAACTTCATTTGTTGCCCTTAAAAATAGCGGGCTCAGGAGGAGGTCAGATTATTTGCTTGATATTCAGCACTGTTTCCTTTGGTCTCTGCGCTATTAAGCCTATTAAATTCTTCAGGCTCAAACTGGCTCCTGGGTGTTGTGAGGACCGTAAGGCAAGTTTCTCTCGTGCCATGTTGGCTGATAACGCCCTTTGCTCCTCTCTGAAGCACCTGACAGTGGTTGCTGCTGGTGATGTTGCATTAGATGGAGTGACTCCTATGCACCAGCAGTAATATGGGCAACTTTGCCATAGATCTGCCTGGTACTACTTTTTTTCATCCATACATTTTTTAGACAAAAAAAAGGAAACACAAGATCTATTCCCACCCCCCATCAAATGCCAATTATCTGGGTATTTACCTGTCAGTGGGGAGTGCTGTCATTAGTCACAGGCCCTTATTACAGACCCTGTAATCGTCTTTTTTATAATAACCTGCAAGCGTTCTTCAACTTTATGAAAATTTCAGCAGAGCCTGTCAACTGAAAGCACCAGTTTATGGATGAAAACCTTCACCCCCGCAACAGCATTTCACTTCTCAGGGAGAGCTGGCCGTGGTGGGCGCAGGATCACAATAGGGTAATTGCAAGTCATCTCGTTAGCACGTACAAGAGCAGATAAATATACTCTGGGTCTTGAAATGGCATCGAGGGGGTCCTGGCAACATAATGAAACATTAGCACAAATGCGGAGGGTTTGTCGCTAACGTTCTCATTTCCCAGTATGGATTTATTTTTTTAATAAAAATCTTTAATGTGAGGTTGGGGAGGGGGTGGTTTGGTACGTGCTGAAGTAGTTCGGCTAATGAAGGTGATATGAGAGTCTCTTGTCACCACTTAGAGAAGAAGGGGACCAGACAGGATTGAAATGGGAATCAGCGATGAATGAGAAGGCTCTTGAATTGAGATTGGAGTTTTAAGGACTAAACCTGTCTCGTGAAAGCAAATGATAAAACCCCTAGCTCTGAAAAAAGAGGGCTTTAAGATATGTTTGGGTTTGGGGTTTTTTAAACAGCTTTGACATCTTAGGAGTTAGTTGGAAGCTATTGTACAACTTGCTAAGGTTGAAGGGGGCTTCTGGAGGTCATTTGGTCCAACCTCCAGTTATGTCCCTGGTTGTCCCGGGAAGCTTTATATTTTCCATGGGACTGTGACCTTATGTCCATTGCTAAGTGACCTTAGAGTCCTCCAAGAGCCTCTTCCCTGTTTCCTGCACTGAAGGGTCACCTGCCTGGATCTGAAGCTGTTAGAACCTCTTGGTTTTACTTTGGCATAAAAAGATGCTGGAGGAACAAGAGTTCGTGTCCTATGCACAGAAATGTGGTTGGCCAAAAACCGAGGCCACCATGACAGGCACAACGTTGGAGGTACTCTACCACAAACTGATGAGCCTGAAGAGGAGGAAAAGGGGAGAAGGGCATCCAGGAGTACCTTCCTTGATGGTGAGCTGTGAAATGTGGAGGGAGTCACCACAGGGCCAACGGTGGTTGTGGGAAATAATCTGGGATACGAGCAGAGCCCTTGGGGAGAGCAAGGAGACCAATGTAGAGCCTATCAGAAGAGACAGGCCTTAAGGAAGGAGGCTGTCTTATGAAAATCCAGTCGTGGGAGGTTGGGAGGGCGTGTAGAAAACTTGCTTGGATGTCTGGGATGGCTTCAGGGTATGGTTGGCCTTGTAGAGAGAATGACTTTGGCAGAAAGAGCAGCAGACATCCTAGGAAGACTTTGAAGGCTTTGTGGTTGGAGGGAACACATGAAGAGCAAGTTCAGTGCTCTGGAGAGGAGGAGCCAGTTAGGGTTGATATTTTTTTTTTTCAAGGGACTTAAATTATCCTCAGAGGAAACTGAAAATTCTCTAAGAACTGCAGTCAGGTCTCTGTATCAAAGCCGAGTGAGGTGTCCTGCTTTTCCAGCTGAAACAGCTTGCTCCGTGGAAGTGCTGCATGTCTTCCATACACTTCCGAAGTGTCATTTGGGATTGTGGTCAGAAGTTGCTGTGGATGTCCAGGTTTTTCTGTAAGGTGTCCTGCTCCCTGTCTGCTCTCCTGCCTTTTGCCTATGCTGTTGGGATGGGAGTGGGAATGGAAAAATTAATGAAAAAACATTTCCGTTAGCATGAAGTGCCATCTAAAAGGGTTTAATCAAGAACAGGTAGGTTGGAAGGGTTGATGTGTCAATCATGACATCTTTGACCAGGTATTTATTATGAACCTTAGTGAAATTCTTTCCGCTGAGGAGCAACGTGACCCTGAGGCTGCTGAAGGGTGAAGCTCCCTCATGTTCTCAAACATGTTAATGGCAACACCAGCTCCCTTGTGCTCAAACTCTCTCGTGAATCTGTTTTGTGTTTTATGGCACGTTGCCATCGTGTTACGCTGTTAATGTACCAAATGCTTTTTCTAACGCTGTTCAAAAGATGCTCTTAACTTTTCCCGTGTCCTTCTGTCAAGTGCCAGAAACACTGAAGTCTGCTTCTAGCAGACCAGTTTTCAGTCTCGCTTGTCTCGGTGCATCGCTGTGAGCTTGGGTATCTGAGCAAATGTGTTTTCCTTGCCTGGACTTGTTAGTTTTTTGAACATCAGAAATCAGCATGTTGCCTTCCTATGCCTCCCCGTCCTGTGCGGGGGGACTTCTGCTCCGCAAGCAGATACACGGAGGTTGGACCTCTGGGCTTTCCTTTCGGACGGACTGGGTAATTTGACAGCAGAATAACCTCACCTATGTCATGCTGTCAACTTTTATGACTTTAAAGTCAGGCACAAGATTTGCAGTGGAACGGAGTGTGGAGGAAGCCCAGGCTCTTTTCAAACCTTAATATATATTAGAGTGATAAGGAGAAAAAAAAAAGTGAATAGCTCCTACTGTGTTTTCAGAGGGTAGACTTTTAGATCGTTAGGTTTGAGTGGACCTTTATGGCTTTTATCCAGTTAATTGTCCTTCTGTTGGAGGTAATGGTGGAGGAAATCTCACCCTTTAGTCCAAGCAGCTCCCAGCATCTCCTTGACTGTCTCATGGTCATGGTGGGTTCTTGACCCTGGGACATTTCTGATACAAGAGCAGTGGACTCCAGTCTGGCCGCGCTGGGTAGGTTTGAGTTCGGTTGCAGTAGCTCGTGGCAGCTCAGAGGACGATGTATGGAGATGGGAGGTGACGCTGGCCGGGATTACGCTGCCCGATCAATTTTATGCAGAATGATGGGCAGAGGGACGGTGAGGACAGATGAGCAGAAGCAGTGACCTTGTGAAATTACTGGTCTAAGGTTTTCCCTGTTTAGAGATTTCCATACAATATGTGCAAGGCAATTGACTTTCCTCTTCCCCATCCCCTAAAGAAGTCTTGCACTGATGAGATAATCTCTAAATAACTTGCTCAGTTGGCTCTAAAGGCATTAAACTGCCAAGCCAATACCAAAAGCTGTTATAATAATACAGATAACGGCCCTGTTAGTATTTTATCTCCGTATCAGGTATTTCTCAGGCAACTAAAAATACCCAGGCTGTGAGCAGGGAGCGGTGCGGGTATGGCAAAACCCTCTTTCTGGAAGGCAGGAGTGATGCGTTTGAAGTTCAACTCTGAGATAAGCAGGTTTTTCAGCAAAGTGGATGGCCTAAAAGAGAACTGGTGGAGGATAAATCTGCTCTCGGCAACATCTGATGGCTCAGGTGGCTGCGATGCTCCTGTTCTGCACCCACGGCTCGGTCCCAAACAGGAGAGACCCAATGATCGCTTCAGGGAGGGTGTTCTCATCAGTTAGATTTTGTATTTACAGGGAAAAAAGAAACTTATCTGCCTGCATATAACTCCGTAGTTTAAATATGCATGTCTATCTTGCATAAATAAAATATGTATATAATTGCATAAATAAATGCCTTTGAATTTTTTTGTATAATTATATTATTTTTCTGCGTATCCATAATTGGCTACACTTACAACAGTAAAATAAAAAATACTTCTGGGATAGCATGGCTTGCATGAGTAGCTACTGCGTTTAATTCAGCCACTTCTTCCAGTTAACAGGGGTCAGGAGCAGCTCATCCCCATGTCCAGAACCCTTTTTGGCGTGTTTTGGCTTGCTGCCGTGAAATCAAAGGCTGTTTCGGAGCAGCATAAAGAAATGTTCCTCATCGGTCTCAAATTTTCCTTCTTATTGTTCACTGCCCCTATTTCCTCTGTCACTTTTCATATAAAGGTCTACGTAAAGACGTGATGGATGATCCAGAGCTTTCCGTGATGCTGCACAATTGTTCTGTGGTTTCTAGGCTTTGTCCCATGTAATTTTAAATATTGCCTAACATTTTTCTTCTGATTCTTCTCTTTTTTCTAACCTGAATAATCTCGTGAGCCTTTTTTTTTTTTGTTAAAAATTATGTGTGTGTGTGTCATCATTTCTGTTGTGTCATGGGAAGCAGTGGATGGAGGGTCCACCAGCCCGTGCCCTTCCCATCGCTGGCGGGCAGGCAGGAGGGATGGAGATGAACCCCATCAGCTGTGGTCCTCAGCCCTCAAGTATAACAACTTCACTTCTTGTTTCCTTTGGTTTTCAAGATATTTACAGCCATGGTGCTTTCCTTATGATTTTTGGAAAGCTTTAGGGGTTTTGGCTGATTAGCAGAGGGGGACCTAAAAAAAATAAAATAAATGGGTCTTTATGGTAAGTGTAATCATGAGAGTGTCAGAAGTTAGAACATACTGTTATATACTGCTGTACGGCTATATGTGCTTACAAAGTAATAAAACTCAAATTCTTCCTTCCTCGGCCCTGATCTTGGCAGTATATTGCATTAACTTAAGAAGTTTACCATTATTTAGTGGGTAAAAACTGCCAGTGCTGGGTAGGAAGCTAAGCTCAAGCCCTCCTTAGAACTGCTGATTTATGAAAAGTAGCCCATTCCCTTGCTGCACAGGTAGTACTGGGAGATTTTTATTTTTTTTTAGTCATTGCTCTTGTTTAGGATTTCTCTGTTCCCTGCCCCATCCTACCAAAGCAATGTCTTGGGCAACACCTGATATCTTGGTGTACCGTGGCCAAATCCTTTCAAGGGCAGGTCCGTGTAGGGTTTGCACCCCCATTTCGGTGTAAATAGGATGCAGAAGGAAGGTTTGGCATCCAGGTGACCTCACCCCAAGCTTGCTAAGAGGCAGAGGTTTCTTAAGAATTATTATTTTATTATTATTTTA
>NW_009605494.1:38548-44563 GCF_000690535.1 Cariama cristata | reverse complement strand
ATAATGAAAAAAAAAAAACTCTCGCCGCTTTAGTTGGTTGGTGTTGCTGGATTCTCGGGTTGACCCGTGGTTCTGTCTTTCTTCCCTCTTCCCTTCTTGCGCCCGGTGCAGGCATCTCGCTAAACTGATTTCTTTTAAAAGATTGCTTTGAAGTGCTCTCAGGCATCTCGTAGTCACTGGCAGAGGTCTTAGTTTGCTAGGCTGCCTGGTTTTTGGAAATGGTATGGCATGTAAGGAAACTGTCAACAGTCTGTCTCAAAAAGAATTTTGCATGCCAAAACATCAACCGTTCAATTGTGGCTGCAATGCTGAATATTTAATTGACAGACACAGGCAGGGGAAATCAACTGGCTTCCAACAAAGAGATTAATAACACAACAGCACGTGAGTTTAATACTCCAGACACCACAGTCTTTAAAACAATTGTTTCTGCTTAGAGCCCATTTTTTTAAAGATTGTCAGTTTGATTTAATTTTTATGTAGTTTATTGATCATCTGGTGTATATTATGAGGCACTAATACATTAAGAAGAGAGGCATGGTTTTCTCTTTATAGTCCCACAAGAATAGAGGCCAGCGCAGAAAGCTTCATCTTCTTGTATCTGGAAAAAATAAAAATACTTGGTATCCCTTACATGAAACTAATATAAGTAGAAACATAACCAGCTTGACTGACCTCACTTATTTAAACAGAAGGTTGGATTCCTAGTAAAACAGCTCCTAGGAGTCAGAACTTTTAAACTTTTTATTTACGCAAGTTTTCTTAACTTCAGGCGTTCCTGGCATGGATAAGTGCTCTTTGAATGGGTAAAGGGTTTTTCTTCCCCTTCTCTAGACCGAGGACCCTAAATGAAAAAGCAGTTAGTTGACATTTGTTATTCTACTTGTGATAGTTTGGGTAAACAGAACTTATCAAGTTTCACTGGAAGGCATTGTTAGTGGGGAATAATGTGAGACAGCAAAACCTGTGATTGTTGCTTTGTTTCGCATTACTACAGGTGGAAATCAGAAAGTAAACACCAGAGTTGGGGTTTTTTGTTTGTATTTTTTCTTTTTCTTTTCCTTTTTTTTTTTTTTAATTTTAGCGTGAGGAGCATTTAAAAGTAAAGAGCGTGAATGCAACAGCTGAAGGAAGGTTTAGATCTGGCTGATCACTGGCAGGTGAAGAGCACGGGTGGGACGTGGTGAGGGAGGTGATTATATGATGGATTGCCCATGATGTCTGTTTGGGGATGGGCTTTTCAAATACACCCAGACCAGTAGTATCGGACCTGCTTGGTGGATGACTGGGCATGAGTTGCTGTGGAAGCCAGTTGCCCCACTCACAGGAGGCTTGGCTTGCTCTTCTCTCTCCCTTTTGCTAGGGAAGACTAAGAGCTTAGAGTTTCCAAGCACTTGATTCCCATTTTCTTCCTTCCTGAGCTTATTTTAAAAAAAAAAAACAAAACAAAAAAAAACCAAAAAAAAACCCCAAAAAAACCACCACCCTCCAAAACAAAACCAAAGACCCCAGCCAAAAAACCCAGCACTTGAAGGTGAAAAAAAGGTGTTCTACCTGAAGACTGTAAGAGAAAGCTGGACAGATACAAGTTGATGGATATTCACACGTCCAGTAAAAAAAAAGGAGTCCTATGTAAGATAACGAGAAGCAGAATTGGGTGAAATGACTTGTTTTAAGGTGGAGGTGCTCAGTAGAGGTCTTCCGCTGGTGCATGTAGGCACATGGCCGGTGGCCTCCAGTGCAGGTAAACGGAGTTACGTCTCTTGAGCGGCTGCCCGAAGACATTCGAGGTAGCAGGGCAACAGAAGGCTTTTTCTCATTTGAGGACCACTTTAGGAAATACTAAAAACGGTCGTTTGATTTGCAGAGGTCTGTGACGCTGGATTGGCTTCTGCTGCAGGTACTGCAATAATTCTGTCCCGAATCGGTTTTTCTATGGGGGGGGGAATGAAAAGAATAAACTAGGGCTGAAGTGTCTTTCAGAAATGAGATGCTTCAGCTCTCTGAGGTGGTAGATGTGTACAAACCCTTCTTTGTTTACATACAAATTTAAACAAATTACCCAGACCACAATTATCATAAACATCTAAGAAAGTCAGAATAAGTAAAGCAGAGCTATCAGGAGCTTCCTTCAGCTTTAATTTGGTGTGAGACATTAGAAAGATCCCCTTTTGTCTTTCATGGTGAAGTACAATGGTTATCTTGATAGTAAATTTGTATCTTTGTTCCTTGGGGATTGAGGGGAGAAAAGTCGTGGAGCCATTGGCAGCAGTGTGTTGCTGTCGGAGTAGGTTGGATGAAGATCCACTGAACCAGACCCCCCCATTTCTCCTGCATTTCCAACTTGGGTTGGGTTGGCAGGGAACTGAATATTTTGGAATAGCCCACTCCTCTGATGAGTGCACTTGGCACGGAGAAGTCCCTAGTTTCTTGCATGAACAAGAGGTTTCGTCACCAACGCTGTGAACTTCCCAGAAATTTCATGTCGGCGCTTAACTCGGTAAAAGAGGCAGAAAAGACCTGAGTGTGCATTTATTAAAGCAGGTCATCCGAGGGGGGAAAAATAACTTTCTCCATCTGCTTCCTCCTCTCGGGAGGGCTCTGTTTAGAGAGTTAGAAGATGCTTCCTGAAATTGTTAGGGCCGGAGGCAAGCTTGGTGGTGTGGAAGAGTCCCCGCTGCCCCGTCCCTGTCTTGCTGATCACCGTGACACATCTGAAGACGTGATGGAGGAGCTCAGCTGGGGGGGGGTTGAAGTTGCCCCCCTTGGTGTCTTCATGTTGTGGAGCTGTGGGGAACTCTCCGAGCAGCAAAACAGGTGCGATGGGAAGACCTCACTGCCTTCATCCGATCATCCTCAGCCCAATTGCAGCCCCATCCCTTTACCAGGAGTTTTTTGCATCTCCTGCCTGGAGCATAGAGTTGTTACTGGGGGGTGAACTGGTGTGACACTGGGGGGGACTGGTGTGACCCTAGCTGGGGCAGGTCCCACGGGGCAGCTTTCCCCAGTGCCGTGGGGTTTTGCCGCCCAAATGCAGCACTGCAGGGAGCTGCTGCAACCAACCACCACCCTTCTGCAGGAGACATGGGGAAAAGCCTCCTGCCCCGACCCTTGAGGTGGGATGTTTTGGAGCCTGGCCCCACAGATGTAGTTATCTAGGGTTACATTCGCTCCTCTCAGACCTGCTTTTTTTTCCCCCTTGGCAGGGACTTCCCTGGTTCAGAAAACTCCGAGCAGCCACCTGTGCTCTGCTGACGGGTGCTAAGTCAAGCGTTGAATCTCGGAAGAGGGGAAGGCTGTGTCAGCAAGGCCGGTAGGGCAGATGAGGGTCTTCGGTAGCTTGTATTTGGGCAGCTTGCACAGGTAGAACAGCTTCCAAAAAGTCCTGCTTGTGCTATAAAATAGAGGGATTTCACCTGGCATACCCGCTTCCTAGGCTCGTGGAAATTTGCTTTATGGGAGTATATGTTTCAGGCTGGTGAGATGTAAACTGCACCTAATTTACTACCCTTCTTATTTGCTGTCTCTAATTACATTTTCTCTCTTCTGTCAATCCCGGTTAATCTGTACAACACAAGTTTTACTGCCTTTGGGAGGTTTTGAAGCAGCAGATGGATAGACCTCTTACAACGTTAATATCTCTTCAGCTTTCTCACAAATTTGGCATCGGCTCTTCGGTAGCAAGCTTGATGCTAACTTTGAAAGTAAATATTTACGCTAGCAGGACCTTGACACGTTTATGTAAGTGGGGATATAATCTTATAATTTGGGCTAACAGTTTAGATTACTCTTAACTTTCCTCTTCTGTGTAGAAAACTCTGTTGTCGTCCAGCTTTCCGAAGCAAAAAGGGTTTGAGCTGTCCCGGGAGCCCTGTCGCTGCGTTACAAAAATCGACGCAAATAGGCCTGGGATTGTCGTTTAAGTGTAAGGAGTGGGAGGAATTAAAGATGAGGGATGAGGTTAGAGTTATTTGGATGCTGTAAGGATCAATTTGATGAGCTAAGCAACTTTGCTTTGTTTGGGTTGGGGTTGTTTTTCTTATTTTTTAAGACTACTCTGCCATGCAGGGCTCACTTCTCACGTAGGTAACGTCTTTCTATACGCTCCTGAAGAAACTGCTGACCCAACCCTTTCTTATTTTCGACAAGGAACAATGAGATCTGACTGTACTAAACCAACCGGGCAGTCCCAACGCCTTGGCGTTGTCTTCTTCATGCTGTGTCTTCTTCCCGTTGGGGAGGACCGAGTCCATACCACACGCGAGAAGCTGCGTGGGTGGCGAGTCGTCATCGTGTTTTGAGCATCCCTAGGTGGGGTTTGGTCGTTAATGTTTATGTATCACTTATTTTAATACCTGTAGGATCTCTTGGCGGCAGTGAGCTCCCTGCGAGGCAGCGGGGTCTGTCTCCGGGATGGCTGGGCTGGAAGTGCTTTGGCAAAGGCAGGTTTGCAGAGGTAGCATCTTGGCATGGGGTTGTGCGGTTGTCCCCCGCCGTAACTTGGGAATAAAAGAGGTTCTTTGAGCATTGAAAAGATTCTTATTAAACCGACAGTCGACACCTAAGCACGATACTCATCCTTAGTTTTGTCCCTCTCTTGGAAGACCAAAGGAACCAAAGATGACTGGAAGAAAAGACGAGAGAGAAGTATTTTGGAAGTGTTTAAAATAGACTTTTTTTTTTGCGTTGGCTTTATGAAAACCAAAAAAACCTATCAAGAGCAGGTTATTAGTGACAATTATACTTGAGGTGTTAATTGCAGAACAAGGAAATGCTGTACCTATGGCAGACCGAGTCCTCGGGGGTATAAATCTGCTGGCTTTCCCGAGTCGGTGGAATTTGGCCAGCCTGAAGATGTGTCTCCAGGAAAGCAGAATTACGTGCAACTGCTTCATGGCCAGAAGTGCTTTGAATCCTGTGTACCTGCTGCTGAGACAAGCAGGAGATGGGATCACAATTACAGTAGATGACACTTTCTTTTTTTTATTGTCTGTTTGTAGTGAGCACAGAAAATAATATAAACATCACTCCCAGATCAAACAGATTATTTTTATACCCTTTAAATCTCACTTTAATATGCATGCCTTTCTTAGGCTGTTTTGGTCTGACTTTGTTTGCCTAGATACAGGCTGACGGTACATCCTCCAGATGCATGTGCCTCTGTATACCTCCCAAAGATGGTTTGCATACCACAGTTGGGGAACCTGCACCGCATGGGTACGGTCTTGCAAAGCAGGGCTCCTCTTTAGTGCCTGCATCTGAGGTAGGAAGGGTGTTTGCGTGCCTCCATCTCTTGCTGAAGTGACTTAGAAGAGGGAGGGGGGTGGAAAAAGCCCCAGCTCTGCTCTGTAGCTTGCTCTGGCGGAGCAGACTCCATCCTCTCCGTTTCATTCATACAATGCTCCTGCTTCATCCACGGTAATCCAGAAGGGACCGTTGTGGTTGCCCAGTCTGCCTGTGCCTCGAACAAGGGCATGCCTGTTGAAGGCAGCGTGGGCAAAGGCAGCAGCCTGCAAACCCCGCTGTCCCAGCATCCCCCCCTGTCCCAGCATCCACGCCGCCGGTGCCGAGGAGGGCGGCTTCTCCCGCCCCGTGCATCCCCAGGAGGCTGTGTCCCAGGGGATGGAGGGGCAGCAGGGAAACCCCCTCCTCGGTTGTGGCTTTCCCTCCTGCGTGGCAGGATGCCAACTGGGGTTTTAGTACAAGTACTGTCATTTATTATTTTTTTTTCTTTCTTTTTATTCTGTCTTAGGGCCCTGGCTTCTGCAGTTTTGTTGTGGTGTTTTTCTTTATTTTCAATAGGTCTCAGGTTTCCTATTTCAAAAAAGAAGAGGCTTGAAAATGAGAATCAGGTGAATGATAAAGCCTCAAAAAAACAGGTGAATTAAAATAATCCGGAATTTATTCTGTAATTATAAAATCTGAAGTCAGTGTTCTGACTATATTTAATGATGATGATTTTTTTTTTCCACTGGCTGGGGGGGGCGGAACGTGGGAGCCCCCCCCTCTCTCCCC
>NW_009605494.1:7643-38469 GCF_000690535.1 Cariama cristata | reverse complement strand
GGGGGGGGTGCGTCTCGCCAAAAGTTGGAAAGAGGCTGCCTCGTCTGTCACATCTCCTTATGGATCACTGTGGCTCCTTTCGCGGAAAGGCATTCGTGTCCCTTTCAAAACTACCCCATCTATCACCATTTTGCTCCCTCCCGTGACATCTACCTTGGAGAAGCTCTGCTTGCTCCGCAGTTTTAGCAGGTGGAAAGCTCCTTAGCGCAGATCAGGTGTCTGTGTATGGCGTTATGTTGGAGCAGCTGTCGGGAAGGTACACTGGAGAATCCCTTCTTGCCTTTTAGCTGCACGCGATGGCTTAGTTGTAATGGTGGGACCATGATCGGCAGAAGCTGCTCCTTAAGTTAGACCTGAGGAGGCAGAAGGTCACAAAAAAAGAGGAATTTGAAGTGTCTTCATATAGGTTTTGACACGAACCATTGGAAAACTTGCCTTAAGCGTAAGTTTGTTACCAAGACAATGTATTAACAAGTTTGAAAATTAGAAACCCGTCAGGGCAAACCTAAGTATCAGAAATTCCTATAAACTCTCTCCTTTCAAGTTGGTCATGTAAGTGGGCTTGTTTTTCACATGTGTTGGATGTTTTGAAGACAGAGGTCTGAAAACCGACTCACTGCATCAACTAAATGTTATAAGCAGAACATGTAATTTAACTCCAGAGCTTCTGATGCTCTGAAAATGTCTGTGCTCTTTATGCCCTGTCTTCTCGTTCCAGCGTTGCCTGTAGCTCGCATCCATATATGAGCTTGTCTCATCTCACCATATGGTGCTCTCAGTCAGGAGCTACAGGGCTAGGCTGGGGCTGCCAGCCAAAGCCTGAATGAAGCTGTAGTTGATCTGACAATGCTGGTGACACTGAATCGATGGAGAGTGTTCATAATCCTCTAGTACTTACCCATGATTTTTCATCCCTTGCCCAAAAAGACATGAAAGCTGTCTTGACCATAGCACAGAGAAGCTTGGGAGATGCCTCCAACCTTTCTGATAAAACATACCGGTGGGTTTAGCCTACGGTGCCTGAGAAACGCAGCAAGTTGAGGCTGGGTTGGCATTGCTGGGCTAACCCGGACCATGCCCTGAATGCTGAAGGTAGCTGTGGCGTGGAGGTGTCCTTCACCGCTTTGGGAGTTTGCAAATGACAGGCTGTACCTCTTGGAGCTCCTTCACCTTTGCTGGTTGGAGGAACTGAGAACAGCGTGGTTCTTCCTTCCACGGGTTTAAACAGAAAAAGTGAAAGTTACTGGTTAGTGGTTTTGGGCAGCCATCCCTCTTGAAACAAGTGATGCTCTCTGAGAGCTGCCTTCTCCCAGCAGCGTCAGGGTTGCAGCCTGCCGCTGCGCAAAGGAAGCGACAAGCTGCGTGGCATCCTGCAATAAACTTTCTCCTGATTTTACTGTAAATTAGTGAGAGTGACAGCCATTTTGGAAGGCTTTTACAGCAGTGCCCCTCTATCTGATCATGCGTGTACTGGAGACGGGCACCGCATGCAGGTATTAATGGCATTGCTGTTAATTCAGCAGCTGCTTATGCAAAGCTGAGACATCATTGCGTGCATCAAAATGTCCAGCCACTGCTTTGAAAGCCAATGGGCCAAATGAGGGCTGGGCTTTCTGTCTTCTTGATGCTCAGCAAGTTATAAATAACCTCCGTTTTGGGGTGGTGTGATGGGCCTTTCTTTAAGCCTGACTGCAAGGCTCAGCTTGAAGCTGCCTGGAGCGAGCAACCGGCCCAGCCCTGGTTTATGGTTCCCACCGATGCCGACAGCAAGGTCTTTTTTTGTAGCAGCACAGCAACCGCGGCAACCAGTCCCTCACCCCAAGCATTTTGAGGGCTTCCAAGGTGCTTCACTCTAACAGTCTATAAAGTGTTAGTTTCTGAAGGGAAAGTCGAAAATAGCGTGGCAAAACGCCGGTAAGCAGGTCTGGTCGGTGAACACTGGGTGCATTCATGTTCTGAGTGATGCTCATGGTGTAATTTTGGGTGGACAGTAAGCTGACGGCAGGCAGCAAAACTCCTTTGAAGTCGATAGCTGTGAATCAGTTTGGTGTTAGCAGGTTTCTGAAGCTGCTCTTTGATCACTGATCAGATGGCCCTTGCTTTTTTTGGGAGCTGCAAAGCCTTCAGTTGCTGGGTCGCAGCCCAGCCGAAGCCCCAGAGGAGCCCTCTGCCAGGGTTTGAGCCCTGCCACCCGTGGTCCTGCCCAGGCACATTGCAGGGGGGCTTTGTGCCCCTGGGAATTTCTGATCTGAGGAGACAGGGAGCATGAAGGACCATCACCTCCCTGCGTGGGCAGGGAGCCGGAGCCTGGTGAGGGCACGCTTTGAAGACCGTATTTCCAGTACGGATGCACCCAGGTACCCAGCGTGGCTTTCGGAGCTACGGAGGTACCTCTAATTCCTCACAATTCCAGTGAAGCTGCAAACTTCAGTGCTTCCGCCAGGCTGTCACCAGCTTCCCAAGGTATCTTTTGAAACCAGATCCTTTGGCGATATGCAACCAGAGAGGAGCAGAAGCCTGTGGCTCCCAGGGCTCGGGCCGAAGCGTGTCCGTAGGACGTGTGTGCACCTGTCCCGGAGCTTCCCACCTCGATTCCTGCGAAAGCTTCCCTGTCTGGCTCTGTTCCCGTACTTCTGTGTTTTGCAGAAAAGGGAAATGACTTCGGATCACCTGTTGCAGTGGGAGCCAGCTCATCTATTCCCAAAATAAGAGATGAAGTTTTTCTGGTTAAGGATATGGGGGGAAAGGTGCACTGAGACATCTGCCAGGTGGTAATACGTAACACAAAGGGCTAATTCTCAAAGGAAGGGCTTGGAGGGGCCCTTAGCCTACTCATGCTTGCCACGCTAAGAAAAAGTTCCCTTTGCTGCCTGACAACGAGAGGCTATGTTTTCAGTAGATGCCCTGGGGTTTTTTTACTGTTTTGTTTTTGTTTTTTTTTTTTCCATCTTATCAAAATTTGCAGTATCAGTGACTATCTCATCAAATAATTCCATATTTTTTCCCATAATCTGGGACAGATGTTTTTTCCTTTAGCCCTCCTCATTCCTTGACCATCCCTGCAGCTTTAGCATGCAGCTGTCATTCAGCTGCAGCTCCCACAAAGCAGCTGAAAACCAAGGTAACAGCAACATTTTGAGTGAAGGGGATGAAATGTGGAATAGGTTCAGCGTATTTCTTTGTCATTGTTGGAGTCCTATTCAGTCTGGAGCTGAATAGGAGGCTGATTAGCATGTGGAAGCATTTCTAAAGCATTGGGCTGTGAGAGTTGGGTGGGTTTTGTTTTTGTTGGGTTTTTGTGGGGTTTTTTGGTTTTGTTTTTTTTTTTCCTTAAAGGAGAAGTTTTCTGACATTTAGTTTTCTGACTGAGCTGGTAGGAATCTTTGTCAAATGCAAAACCTATGGAAAGGTCAAATAACATTTTAGAGAAAGCCTGATTTGATAAATCACTATGTACATGGGCACAAAGAACTTTTGCAGTGCCTAAAGCTCTAAGAGCTTCCGCAGGGTGTAGGGATGTAGCGTGTTTAAAACAGCCAGGCAAGTGGGATAGAGTTTGGGGTGCGTCTGGATTGTGGATATAACAACAAGGACTTTGCTTTTCCTATCGCTGAAACTGTCTGCAAAAGTGGGTATTGCTTTACGAACGCAGGATTGGGTCCACAGTCTGAAAATCCACCTGCTTAAATGCTCAGCGTTTTGCTTTCACAGAGAAAGATATAACGCTGAGGTCAATTAAAAAGCTAACTGCAAGTGAAAAACAACTTTTCCCCGATGAAATTGCTTCAAGTCCTGGCCCTGAGGCTGGTTTCGGAGAAGAGGGTTGATTTTTCCCTTTGGTGTCGGGGCGAGGCGAGGGGCTGATTTTCCCGTTATAGTCCTTTGCTGCAAGATCTGCCGTGTTTCGCTCCGAGTGGTACCTGAAATTATTGCCTTGGTCCTATTTGTGTCTCAGCTGGGTCTGTGCTAGACCAGGGGTCCTGCCATGGGGGTACGGTATCTCCTGCCCTTTGTGGGAGTGCGGGATTTTGGGGTGCTTGCAAACCCCAAGGGAGACGGGGGACCCCGTTGCATGCCAGGGGCCGTATGCATGTAGCACACTTGTGCCCTTGAGCTTGCAGACAGGGTGGGCCGTGCGGGAAAATGCATTTAATTTCTGGGTGATTCAAGTGATTTCAAGTGATGGACTTGAGGTTGCGTGGAAGGCTCGTGGCAGCAGTTGGAGTCAAACTCTTTTGGTGATGCATGTATGGACCAGATCCTGTGCCTAGGTTTCTCCACTGCCTTCTGTAGTTTTCTTTCAATTATTCCAGTTTAAGATAGGGAAAAAAAGTGCCTCTCCAGCTCACTGGTGTGCCTTAATGTAGGGTATTGAAGGCTGATTAAAGCTATTGTTTAATTAAGGAGAACTTAGCTCCTCTGTTTGCAATTCACAATTAAAGGATCGTTTGAAGTAATTCTGCAATACTTTTTTTTTTTTTCCCACTCCTTTAACGTGAAGAAAGCTCTGAGCACTGTACGTGCCCCAGCACCGAGGTTTTGAACGCTACTACAGGACCACAAACCTGCTGGCAAATCTGGCCGCTGCCAAAGGCGTCTGAACATTAAAAAGCCCTGCAGAGGGGTGGGAGGGAGTTCAATCTCAGGATACGCTGATTTGGAAAGGGAATCCAAACAAAGAGGCTTTTCAGCAGAGGCTGAGGCTTGGCTTCTCTCAAGGGCAGTTTGGGCTTGGGGAAGCATCCGGGAGGCGGCGAGCGGAGCAGGAGAACATGAGCTGGATGCTGTGCGGTGTAAGGTTTCCCAGCACAGCGTGGTTTTGTGTTACTGGCTGTAAGCACTCCTCTCTTTTCTGTTTTTTTTTCTTCCCCCCCCCCCCCTTTATTTCTGTTGGAAACAAAGGGGAGGTTTAGGTGTTTAGGTGCCTTTTTTTTTAATGAAAAATAGAGATTCCCATCCCCTACAGGTTTGGCGATGCCTCTCGCTGTTGATGCTGGAGGGGGACCCATCGGCATCTCCGGCCTGGAGAAACCTTTTGCTGGATCCCATGCTGGCCTCGCAGGGACGTTTTATTTTGCTCAGAAAGCACAACCCTCTGACAGGCTCTCCAGAGGTGCTCTGGCAGGAGCCTGTGTTGCTGAGGGGACAGGCACCTCATAAAGAGGGGTCTGGCTCCGATATGGAGAAGCGAGAGGAGATGGATGCTGGGGCACCTTCTTCGGAGCAGGAGGGATGCGGAGTGGGGGTGTGTGCCCACTGGGCCCCCCTCTTCCCAGAGCAGCCCAGTCCCTCGCCGTGGCAACTCCAAGTGCCACCACACTCTTGAGAAGTGCCAGGAAGAGCTGAGCAGGGAGGAGGTGCTACCAACCACCCCAACCAACCAGTTGGGGTTTGGTGTTTTGTTGTTTTTTTTTTTTTTATTTTTAATAGGCACCAGATGGTTTTAATAGAGGAAAGCTGAACTTCTTATGACCCTTCCCCACAGACGTTGTTTGTTGTTTTGTAATTGTGGCCAGGACAAAACCATGTCCCAGAACCTGCAGTGAGTGTGAGAGCTTGGTGCCTGGTGCCTTCTTCTCCCACCCCACGGTGAGGCCCCCTCAGTTGCCCCCACGCTCCTCTGCCTGCCCGACCTCCAGATGATCTGGGGGAAGCTCCTGGGCATGAAAGACTTGAGCCTTTCCACCGATCCCCGGTTAAAAGAGATTAGCAAGAGTACAAATTGGAGAAACCCAAAACATCTGAAAGCAAAGCGCGAGGAAGCAATAAAATGTCAGGCCGTGTTTTCCCTTCTAGTTGATTAAAAATTCTTCTGATAAGCAAGAAAGCTTTCATGGCTGGACAAGACCTGTATTGTGTCAAATGCAGTGAAAGGTTTATTAGAAGGATAAAGTGGTGCGAGCGTTGGGTTGTGCTTGCAGTCCTTCTGGCGTTGAGTTATCCCCCAGGGCTGAAGGCGTTTTGCAATGGTGTGGGAGCAAGGGGTGCGATGGAGAAACCGCTTCTCCCACGGAAGGAGGAAAATGTGTGGAAGTGAGTGTGTCTGGAGGAGAGAGTAGGTGACAGGGGTGTCAGAAAAAATTAACATAGGAACTGGCTGTTGAGGAAAGCTGTACGACAAAGGTAGAGGAAGAAGAGCAAAAGCTATGAAATTACTGCTAATGAAGGTCTCTGGGTGTTATACTGTAATGCATCCAAACCCATGATTTTTGAGTGCGTAGTTATCCTGTGGCTGGTACCTTTGGGAGCAGTGTTACATCAAGGGCGACCGTTTCCGCAAATTCCCTCTTGCGGCCCCTGTATCCAGTCATGTTTCTGCCCAGCAGCATCAAACCTGCAGTAAATCTGAAATTTTGCTCATCTCATGTGCCACTTGTTTCATGGTGGCTCTGGGGACAGGAGACCACCAAGGCGCTGGATGTTGGGGGGAGGAGAAGTTCAGTGGACTCTCCTCAGCTTTTGGGAAAGTAGAAAGTCACGCCAAAGAAGGAAATGAAGGTTAGGTCTCCTGCTCTCCATGGGAAAACCAAGAGTGGTACTCGGAGATCTGCTCCAAGTCAGTGCCAAGATGCTCCACTGGGCCCATGGTTTCCCCGTAGCTTGAGAAATTTGTTTGGGGATCAAACACAAGACAAGAATGAAAAAACAGGAAAACAAAAGGCTCGCTTCTGTGCTGTTGTGTTTGACTTCCCAAGATTTTAATTGCCAAGGGCTGCATTGGGAGCCAGCTGGCTGTAAAGGGATGCAGATCTCAAGAGAAGAAGGGATTTTTTTGTTGTTGTTTTGGTCTGAAGATCCAATAACTGCTATATTTTTCTGCAGGAGATGCAGCTTTGTATACATTTCCCCCCCCCCTCCTGCAAAGGTGAATTATCTTTTTTAGTAACCTGCTTCCTCAGCTTCTCCAACTGCTGTTAAAGCTCCTCCTGTTACTGTTTTAATACCTATAGGAGTAAGAGGGCAGAAGTTTTCAGGAATGGCAGGTATGATGTGCAAATTGTACCTAAATTTTAGAGTTTTTCTCCTTGGAGCAGAAAAGTATGCTGTATGCAAAGGGAAAACATTGTAGGTGGCTCAACTTGCAAGCCCTTGGCCCGTGCGCTGAGGGATGCGCAGGTCCCTGCAGATGCTGGTGCCTAAAGACGGCAGGATCAGGCCCACCAGCGTGTGGCCTGGGAACAGGCTGGACAATCTCAAGTTTGCTGCCAAAACCTTACTTATACAATAACTTGAAAAGAAGAGGAAAAAGGTCAGATTAAAAAATAAATGTAATGATAAGGCATGGGATATTTGGCACACCGGTTGTATAAATCTCAACATTAGCTACCTGTGAATCATCCAGCAGCACGTTAATTGGTACCCCTCCGTAGATGAGGATTTGGCATCAGGTCTGCATGTAATTACAAGCCACACACAGAAGGACACAGGCAGCTAATGAACTCCTGCCAAACTCCAGCTCCGCTTCTGTGGCTTTTGAAGTTTGCTGGTCTTTCAGCGTTTTGTATAGTGAGGACTGAAAGGCATCAAATCACTCCTTTGACAGCGTTTAGAAAGGGTTGGTTTGTTGAATAACCGAGTCCCTCCAAACTCCCATCTGAGAACTAGAGCATCTATAGGCGCCTTTCTCAACGGAGCAGTAAATAGGCTGGAAATAGAGGACACCCCCTACGAGCTGCTGAGCCCCTGCCTCGCTGACGGCAGCCAGCTCCAGTTGCCACGATGGGCTGCAAGAAAAGAAACTATTTCCATTTAAAAATCCTTCAAAACAACCCCACCGATGGTACGGGGTTTTTCCCAAGCCTGGAAGCGTTTAAAACTGAGGCTATGCGAAGTGGGTTGCAGCGTGTCGCACGGGTCTGTGGTTGCATCGGTGTTACGAGGGAGGTAGTAAAAGAGTTTTTGGGGGCTTTTCACGATGCTAGATTTGGAAGGTCATGGTCCTTTTCCGCAGATAGTTTGTTGCTGGGATCAGATTTGAGCCAGAGCCCTTCTCTTCCTTTGTCACCTCAGACATGAAAAGAGGGAGTTGTTGCTGAGATAAAAACAATTTCCATGAAAACCTGCAGTTTTCAGGCAAACATACCAGGCAGGTTTCATGGCAGTACCATGGTGAAGAGGAATAATGCAACTTGGCATGAAGCCCTTCCAAAGGGGGGAAAAAAAAAAGGAGGGGGGGGAACAGAAGAGCCTTTGTCAAAATTAACCGCAATAAAGAAAAAGGGACTGCTCTTCCCTTGGGCTTCTTTAACCTTTTTTTTTCCCCCAATTTATTCACATGTTCCTTGACAGCAGTGTACAGCATTGTTACAGGGGGGCTGGAAAGGGAAATTGGGAGTTATCCATTTTTGTTTTTTAAAAAGCACAGTACATCTTGTGTCCCTTGAGTCAGTGTGAATAGAGACTTGGCCATTGCCTGAGCCATTTGGATGTGGCACGATTTATACTGTCCCCTAAAGAAGGAGGGCTGTGAAATGTCACCTGGCTGCAAAACGCAGCCATCACGGGGGGGTTTGGGCTGTGCGTGGCCAAGGGGCTGTTGTGACACTGGGTGTGACAAGGTGGACGTGCCCACCGTGGCTGGCCCTTGTGCTTGCAGAAGAGGGGTGGTGAAATTTTAGGTGTTGCTGTGAGGCTGCCGCATCACCTGGATTTGCGGAATATGTAATTTCTTAGGGGGATAACCAGCACCCAGAAGTCTGAGATGGTGTGCAGCGTGGAACCACGCTGTCCCACAAAAATCTGCTTGGCTTTCAGGGACCCAGATAATTTGGAGGGTCTCGTCCAGGGACAGGTGGGTCAGGGTAGGTAAGTCCTTGTGAGCAGCGTGGGGTGGGCACCTCTGTCACTCCGGGTGACGGCTAGCCACCGAAGTATCCCGTTTCTCAGCTGCTTTCTACCAAAGCTATTTTAATTAGGAACATGATTTTTTTTTTTTTAATATTACCTGTGTACCAGGGCTTATATCATGTATTGTTATACATTACGGTGCTGCTGTCACGCGGTAACTGCAGTCAAAATACAGAGGAGGGAGAAAAGAGATAACGTTACACCTTTTTTTAACCCATCAGTGAATAGGCAAATCCTTGCTAAGCTCTGCTCTAGGGACCACTGAGATCAAGCCTCCATCGCTTGAAGGGTTTTGGGATCATTTCCACTTGTGCTTATGTTTTTTCCACCTTTCTTTCAGCACTGTGTACCATGCATTATATCCTGGAAACTCTACCAGATCTTGACTACCGAGGGGGAAAAGTTTCATTTCCAGTTAATCAAGGGAGTTGTGTAATACCATTTTCTCCTGGGGAACTTCCAGAAAAAAGAAAGGAGGAGAAGGAGGGGGTAAAAAAAGGGGGGTATTATATAAAGCAAGTATATTAAGAGGAAATAAACTATGAATTAAAAGTGATTAGTGAACTTTTAAGGAAGAGGTCAGAAGTGCCTTTTGGACTACAAACTTTTTAAGCTTTCAGTGCTTGTATTCGGTTACAGAGTTATAACCCGGCCTTATTTGTGCAGGTGGCTGCTGCTTCAAATCCGAAGAAGGATTTTGTATTTACAATAGGTACATTGACAGAACTGGGTCAGAAAGCTACTCACAGCAGGCTTCGGCGCTGCGGACATGGGCTCTGCCGTCTCCTGCACAGGGGTAGTTGCTCCTCAAAATGTGCTTAATTACAGCTGCTGTGCCTGGCTGGGATGCTCCTGGAAGGGGGAGAGGAAGCTTGAGAAGTTCAGCAGATTAAATTTATATTTATTTTTTTTAAAGAGATCTGATGCTGACCAGGTGAACTGACTTTATTTTTACTTTGCACCTTTATCGATTTTAAAAATAATCGAGAGAATTTTGTTGACTGCGTTGCACTGGCTGCAGTTTTATATTTCCACTCTTTCTTGTTAGCGTTCGTCGTGGCTGTGCAAGGAGAAGGAGCCAGGGCTTATACGTGGTGGTGTTTGGGGGCAGTGAGCTGAGATAAGGAGTCTCTGCTTGGCACTTCATATATTAAAACAGCACCTACAGCCTGCAAAACTTTCCTCTTGAATAGAGGTTGATGGAGTAGAACGTATTTGTTGTTATATGGGGAAATATTAGGGTTCGCACAGCCAATGTGTGCCGGTGGGATGACGTGGATGAAGGGGAGCAGCAGCTCTGCTCACCCTTACATCAGTTTGGAAGAAAGCTCCTAGGTTCCCCCCCAAAGAAATGGGGTGTCGTGCCCCTGTCCCGCAGCGTGAGCGTTGCTGGGGCTGGGCAGTGGTCCGAGCCCTTCCTCGAAGGCAGAGCCCAGAGGACTGATGCTGAGGCAGGGCTGGTTCCAAACCACGCTGACCGGCAGAGTAAACCGTGTTTGCTTCGTTTGTAATTGAAAACATAATAGTCAATGCAGTGTGTTTTTTTTTTTTTCACACGATCTGTTTGCCCTCAGTATTGCAGAGTTCACAGATGCGTTTTTAATTTATTTTTTTTCCCCCTCTCCCTCTATTCAAGCTGGGTCATCCTAGGTCAGACTTGTCATATCTGCAAGACCTTCCAAAGCACTTGGATGTATGGAGGTGCCTCAAAAGATGCTGACACATTAGGGTTTTCACGGTATATCACGTTTTATTCCTTGCTGTAGACAATGTGAAATGATGGCTTTGTTTCCATTGTGTTTGACTGGAGCTGGCTCTGGATTCCCATTGATAATGTCTTTTACATGCACCCTCTCCAACCTTTGCTGGTCGGGCACTGACTTAAATCTGTTTTACCCTGCAAATGCAGAATTTTATATGCATCTAGGTATTGTGGCTTGGATAAGACCTTTTGTTCTTATTAATGCATTTTTTAGGTATTAAAATATATGCGCACTTTAATATAAAGCTCTTTTAATACAGCAGCTCATGCCAAACTCCCAGGAGGAGCAACTTCACACACTTCTTAGAATTCCCTTCTCCTCTTTCTTCTTTTGTGTGTGGTGTTTACCTCTGGAAATAGGTAACAGGTACTCTCCAAAAGCAGTATTTCTCCCAGCAAAACCAGTACCAGCACTCCTGTTCATCTGGAGCTCTTGGGGCGTGGGGCTGGCACACTGTGCTCCAGCTGCATGAGGAAGCGTTTCTACCGAGGTTTCGAATCCAGAGGAATTTGCAATTCTCAATGTGTGAGGATAATTTGATGTTTAGTTTAAAGGATCTGAGACCAAGAGCCTTTCTATAACAATATTCTTCCAGGATGGTTGGGTCTATGAGCATGTTCCAGGTTGCACAGGGCTGTATTTACTGCAGAGGATGGGTATGTCTCTAGATGATGGGTTTGGGCAGCAGGTAGGGATACCTGTCATGCCTACCACCGTCAGTTCCTTTTAGAGGCATTTCTCAAACACCTCTGCGGCTTGGGGTCGTCAGTGACGTAGGGTTGTCCATATAGAAAATGAGTATTCTTGGCTTTCTTGTTTGCTATTGCACTAGCAGGCATGAGAAGGCATTTTGCCCAACGTTCCTGAATAACCAGTTCTTATTAAAAAAATAAAGTCACCCCTCCAAAAAAAAAGTAAGAACCCAGAAACTATCATCAACTCTGTAACATGAACGCTGTCTGCCCACTAGGAAGACTCCTGGACTCTGTAGCAGCTGGTGGACCTAAAAATGGTGAGGTTTACATTGAAGTTCCTATGATTTGGCTGGAATATAACTAATAATAATGAAGTGGACTGAAATGTCACCCTCTTGATAGGAAGAACACCAGACAGATTGACATAGGTAAGTAGTGCGAGTTACATGGGAGAAGCTACAGCAGGCAGAAAGAAAATCAGTATCTTGGGTTTTGTGGAAATCAACCCATTGTGTCCTAGGACTTTTCCAAAACCAGGTCAAATCAGAGAAATGCCATATATGCTGATCTTTGTTTATAGGTTCTTTAGTAGTCTAAAGCAGGTACCTGTTCTACAGTAAAGTCTAGGGTTTGTTTGTGTGTTTGGAGAATTTTCTGTCCTCATGTGTCTGTGTAGTTGAGAGTCGTGGAACTGTAATAGGAGTTGAATGGGAATCTGTTTTGCAAACAAAGATATTAGACGTGTTTCCAAAATACAGGGAGAGGCACAGAGCAGTCTTCTGGACTGCTGGAACCAAGGTGAAGAACAATTAAGACTGAGCAGGTAATAAAATGACAGAGTTGATGGTACTCTATATTTCTGATGTTAGCCTAGTTGTCTCCTGTGTATATATGGGCCTCAAGTATCCAGATTCAGCCAAAAACCATTGGGAAGGAGATGCGGCACTGATGCTTTCAAGACCCTTAAAAATCCCAACATAATGGCCCGGTCCAGTCTGCAGTGGGATCCTTCTTTTGGCTATCACTGGGCTGTGGATCAGGTTGCTTATATATATATAAATATATATATAAAAATAAATATACATATAAAATGTCAACTGCCTTCAAGAGTTGTCTGCTCTTGCAGCAGCTGCCACAGCTGGTCTGCAGTGCTGCAATTCTTCTCTAAAAGTTGGGGAAGCCAACTTCTAAAGCCCCAATAAAAGGCTACCGTAGCCTAATCTAGTTTTTATGCATTTTAAGATATGTACAAATATTGTAAACTGAATGAGGTTTATATGTACCCAAGATCAGCCACTAAGTACTTCAAATAGAAAGCCTGTGTCTTGTAGGTACCCAAATATTTACAGAGTGTGTCTTGAATGAGGAATTAGATACCCAACTCAGCCCTGCCAAATTATTTAATGATCTTTCTCGCTTATTAAGCTAGATGTCTAATCTACCGAAACCTTAAAAACACGCCCAGGGCCTGGACACTGGCAGCCAAACACATCACAGAGTGCTTGTTAGAAATTACCATTGCTTTGTTGAGATTAGCCAGCAGCATCCCACTGACCTGCAGGGTTAAAAGAAGAAAGATTTAGTGGAAAAAAACCCAACCTCCTTCAAAAGCAAACATTAAAAAAAAAAAAAAAAATACCGTGATGGTGTTTAATTTAGTGCAAAGGTGAAGGTTGGGCTGGGAAGATGAGAGCTGCATGGGTGGGTCACTGCAGAAGCGCCTCTTCCCCTCCTGCTCCCTCCGCTTTTCCAATGGGTGGCCAACGAAAGCTTATCCCCCTTTTTAATTTTTTTTTTTTTTTCCCCATTAAATCTGCACAAGCATTAACTTTTCAAAGACTCTGAGATTCAAAGCGCTGTACCCAGCACAGAGCCCTTTTTTTCTTCTGCCTTTGATTTTTATGCGCATTTCAAGCTGGTCAGAGAGTACAGGAGGGGGTTTAGGGTTTTTGTTTAGGCTTGGTGGGGGGGGTTTAGATTTCATGCTGCCAACCTACCTAGGATTATTGCCTGTTAATTGCCCCTTAATAAAGGTGCTGACCGAAGAAAGGAGTATTTTTTTTCCTTGATGCTAGACTTGCAAACTTGATTGGCTTTATTAAATGGAAGGACAAATAAATTTAAACCCTGCACTGAAATACCTTAGCATAGGACACCAGCGGTTAGAGGTCACCAAGTCACTTGGACTTCCTCCCAACAAAAGCAACATCATTTTTCATTGTCCAGCCCCACGGCATCCCGCGGTGCCTCGCACAATTCGTTAGTGTCCACACCTGCTCCGTGCTGCTCGGAGCGGGGCTGAGCCCGTTTGGATGGGGCAGGATCAGTCCCCAAGAGATTTCTATTATGCTCATAGTTTGGAGCCCTGTTTGATCTCCAACAGCATAGTTAGATAAAAGCACATGGTTGGGATTTCCTTGTTCTGTTGTTAAAGCAAAAAATCTTCCTTATATAAGGAAAAAAATCCCTTTCCTTCACCTTGCAAAGGATGTTACAGTTCAGAAGGTAATCTCAGCCCCATTTACCTTTTTTTGTGTTGGAATAAGCCAGTCCTTTTGTTCTGTGCTTTAGTTTCGTCTGTCCATGAGGTGGGGATAACAGTACTTCTCTGGTTGCACAGTCCTATATGGATGCGCCGGGGTTGCCTCCATGCCTTAGGGTATGGTCCACAGGCTGCTGTGTAATTTTTCCGGCATGGAGATACCAGTGTTAAGGAGGATGTGAGGTCCTTCTACAGAGTTACTAAAGATTTTGGAGTAGGTCTGTCCACGTAGGTGAGTCGTAGCCACAGAGAGAATGGCCAAATAGGACCATTTTTGGAGAAGAGTGACCATCCCCAAAATCAGCGTGGTTGGTTTGGTTTTTGTTGGTTTGTTTTTGGTTGGTTTTTTTTTGCCTACTGTGTACATCTGTCGCTCACTTCAATGGAAGTCACTATTCGTTACCATTTTCTGAAATGTACCTCTTGTATTTTCAATCGTTTTGTGCCGTGGGTAGGGATGGGAAGTGGTGGAGGCTGAAAACTTGGCAACCTTACAGGGTTCAGGTGCTGCATTTGTAGATGCCAGGGATGCATATTCTGAATTTTCTCTTAAAACACTGAATCGGAGAGGTAGGCTGGGGCAGAAGAGGTGATGAGACCAGATGTACCATCTTCATGGTACAACCCTACGCTGCTTGCCTTCCATTTCCAAGGGCGTGTGGGGCTGTAGCCCTGCTTCTGGATACCTTTGCTTCTGGCAGATCTCCTAGTGTGAATAATGTCTCTGTGGTGCTTTACTGAGGGATCCTAAAGGCATCTCTCTCCCCATTTAATTTTCTGTCTTCTTCCAGACTTCCCTCTGTAGTATTTTTTTCTGCAAAACCCATTCTCTGGCTGCCTTTTTGGCACTGCTACAGGCTTCTCCGTGCTGGAACCCACTTGCCAAAAAAAAATGGGGAGGGTGACCTAGTCACTTAGACAACCGGTCCTCCGAGAAACAACCTTGTGGAAGAAGAGCCATCTTGAGCATGATTTACCGTTCGCCGTGGGCTGGGGTCTTCTCTTCCTTGGGTAATTATGGCTGAAAGAGCAGCCTCTCACTCAGCCCTTGAAATCAAAGGCATATTATGTCTTCGAAGTAATATCCGTTCAGCTATGGAGAGTATGTTTGTGTTTCTCATGTTAAAAAAAAAAAAAAAAAAAAGGGGGAGGGGGGAAGGGAGGGATAAAAAAAAGGGAATCTGAGGTTACTGTTTTGCTGGAAAAATGTCAAGACTTGATTGGCAATATCCCACTAAACCACAAGTTTGTAGGAGAGAAAACAAAACCATTGGATTTTCTAAACTGTGCCTGTGTGTGCTTTAAGAAAATGTATATCATATAGGTCAGTTGTGCTCTTATTATAGCTGTGGCAAGCATATATATAATTGAAATGTGGAAATACTACCCCACGCTGTTCAATGAATGAAGGGAAAACAAATCTTTATTATTCCTGGGTTCACATAATATATAGGAACACTATTGTCTCTTTTTTTTTTTTTTTTTAAAGCCGTAGTTTTAGCTTTCAGATGTATTTTATTGTCTCTGGGAACATGTGTTTTACAGACCTGTCATGTGAAAGCTATTAACAAAAGGAACTGGAGAAATAACAATAAGCCACGTAACCGTGGCACGTCTACTCCGCGAGTTCAACTGTTACGCCACTGCTTCAAGTGCATGAGAAATTGGATCGCGCCGAGCGACGTTAGCTCTTCTCCTGCCATTTTTCATTGGGAAACTTAAGGATTTTTTTTTTTTTTCAAGTGACCTATTAATATCGGATTGCTGGCATTAGAGGCACGTTTTGGGGCCAAGCTGGCTAGGCATCAAAACGGTTAAATAGTGGAATGAAGATCAGCTGGATTCACACGAGATGTCCGATTTTATTTACCAAATCTGAGCTGGGCAGGCGGTTCTGAAACCTTTCCTCGCTGGTTCACACATGTGGTGGAAACCATCCTGCCTTGCCAAGCGCCGTGGGGCCCGGCGCTTGCAAATAACCCATTTCCCTAGTTTTTAGAGAGGATCTGAGAGGGGTCCTGAGCGGTGGCCCTGACCGCTCTCAGGTACCTGAGAGGCTGCAGGTCTGTGTGTGGTTGTCCCGGCTCACAGATGACGGAGATTTGCCTTTTTCTTAAGACTAACTAAACCCCCTAATAATCCAGGATTAGTCAAACCTATTAACATATGGGAAAAGGAGCCAAAATGAATTGCGCAAAGTGAAATACAGAAAGTGGTTCACGTGGAGCTGGGGAAAGTTACTGCGATGCCGCTTTTTAATAACCTGGATGATACCCTTGCTAATCACATCTGGCAGATCATGATCCCTACAAATGTACCGTGGACAACTTTAGGTCAAACCCAACAGCACTTCACTTTTTATCGATTTTTTTTTTTTTTAATTATTTTTTTAATTTTAGAAGGAAAAACCCTCTGATGTCTTAGACTTCTAGCTGTGTAAATAAACCCACAGATGCTTAAGCAAGTTAGTGGTCGACAAATATTCCCTAGTGCTTTCTGTAGGATCTGGGTGTGAGACCTGTTGTCTTGGCCCAAGGACAGCTTCAACCGCTGTGCATTTGTTTTCTCCTTACCTGGGTTTCGCTCTGCAAGTGGGAGGAGGGTTTCCTGTACCTTGTGGTTTGTAATTTACTCTGAATACGGGTTTCAAGGAATTTGGGGGCATGTACTGCTCCTCTCGGTGCCTGGCCTAATGGCAGAGATGGATGGGGAAACTGAGACAAAGGGAAGGAGAGTGCCCTGCCCAAGGTGACATCGTGGCTGGATCTCCTCCTAGGTTTAAGGCAACGCTGTATTTCTCTGAAAGACTTAGAAGAATATGGAGTTAGAGATGTGCAGCAATTTCGAGGTGTCCCCTCCATATTGTGTGCCCTAACCCATCACCCTGCGTTTTTGAGCAGATCTGCTCCATGCCTGGTGCAAAGGTTCGGCCAAGCCTTGCAGATGCAGGTCTCCTGCACAGAGGGTTCACAAACAGTGTTTAAAAACTAGATTTCACCTGGCTTTAACTTGAACAGAACCTGAACAGAACAGGCTCTGATGGGAGTGCAGCAGGTCTTGTGGATGGGCCAGTTGGGTGCTCAGCTTCCCCTTGCTTGGATGGGTCAGGGATGGGTGTCCCACACCTGCTCAAAGCACGTAGTCTTATGGCATTAGTAGGTACGAACACACGTATACCCTGTAAATACAGAGAGGAGGGAGCCAAGGAAGCCTTCAAAGGCGTAAAAGTGATGGGGATGGAGTGTAGCTGGGCTGACCAGGTAGGAGAAGCTGTGCTGATACTTGACCCTCCAGTGTTTGTTTGCACAGCTCGGGGCTGCCCTGCCGCAGAGCATCGGGCCCTCCCCGGAGAAAAGTGCCAGATTCGTTTTCATGGCTTTTTGCAGAGGGATTGCTTTAGGGATCCGTTCCTGTAAGTTAATATTTGCAATGCACAAGGCTTAACTGAAACCAGGCAGTGCAGACATCTGATAACCATAACAGAGGAGATGCTTTTTCCCTGCAAGAGCAACTTGGAAAAACAAATCCCAATGCTATTCCCTTTGGAAAGAGCAGTATGGAAAGAAAAGCATCAGGAATGGTGCTGTGTGGTTTGCAAGGGGTTTTCTAGTTGGGTCTTGTTGTTTTGTTTTTGTTTGCTGTTTTTTTTAGTGAGCTGCTTGTTTGCCTGTATTGCTGATGGGTTTGGTTATTGTCTCCCCTTCTTTTTAGCCGGATTGCCCTTCCTCATCATTGAAACGAGCACAATCCAGCCCTACCAGCGGGGCTTCTACTGCGACGACGACAGCATCAGGTACCCGCTGAAGACGATGGAGACTATCAACGACGCAGTGCTGTGTGCTGCAGGCATCCTCATCGCCATCCTCGCCGTAAGTACCACCTCCAAAAACAGTCCCTTGGGCATCGCCAAAGACTTTTTGTCACCTCTTTAGCCAATGGCACCAAAGTCCCGTCGACACAGGGGTTTAACACAGCCTTGCCGGTGTGTCTGTGCTATCTACCGAAGCGCACATCTCCTCTGCGATTATTTGACTTATGCGTAAGCGTGGAGCAGTAAACATTTGCAAATGAAAGCTTGTAATGGGAGGCGTGAGATTACTCTTGGAGCCCGTAAACAAGCCCAAAGCTGTTTGGGCAAGTCTGTGAGCTCCACAAGAGCTTTTTCACCCTCTAGTAGGAGTTCAGAGTAGAAGCAAAAAGACTTGAGTGTCAGTAAGGACTTGGCGTGGTTTATCCCTAGTCAAAAAACTCTTGGTATTTGCCTATTTTATAAGGTTAAAAAAAAAAAACATATATCTTTTCAGCTAACCAGTGCCTGGAAAAGTTTCACAGGTTAGTATTAGATTTTTAAGAGATTGTATATTACAGCCATTTAAAAAAGACAATTAAAACCTTCCAGGGGGAGGATATTCCTAGAGTCCTCACTGTAAAAAGTAGTTAATGCACCTTCCCAGTGCCTCCTCATTTCTCTTTTCCTGCCAGGTTTCCTAGAGCTGTGCTAGGAAACAATTGCATGGGGAGAGTTTGTCAGCCAAAAAACTGAATTCAGCCCATGGAGCTGAGCCTCCTTATGCTGCCAGCATGTATCTGGTGCTGGGGCAGGAGGCAAGAGCTGTCACCTGGTTGTTGGTTAAACGCTTCCAGCCGAAGATGAAATTCCCCTATGAAAAGTACCTATGTTTTCCTCCTCACCTGCTGCCAGCACAGCTCAGATGCTTTCCCAGAGGTGCTGCCTTCCTCTCAGCCCTTCAGCTTGGAGGGATGGAGATGGAGAGGTCGGGAACACTTGTTTCCCCTCCTAGCTTTTATCTTTCCTCGTAGGAGCAATAGGTATTTTAGTATGGCACGGTGCCTGTGTTGGTAATACCCCGTCCTCAGCCTTGCTGCTTCGTGCCGTGAATATCTCCATCGTTTCCTGATCTCTCCATCATTTCCTGACCACATATACTCACTTAGCAAAGTAGGTCCCCAAAACTGCCTTCTTCCTATGCCCCCTCCCTCCTCAAAACAAGCCCAAAAGGTGCCAGACCCTCAATTCTATAAACACAGCAGAATTTTACCCTGCAGGTGAATTACCCCCAAGTGTGGAAATGCCATAAAAACGAAATGAAAAAGCCTCTCATTTTCGCATTACTGCCTGAGCTATTGGCACGCTGGCTCCATGCGGAGTGTGCTTCTGATCAGTAATGAGGCGGTGGCAAATACAGGAGTGGGAACAGAAACTGGAAACATAATCAGCTGCCTATGTGATCCGTCAAGTTTCTACCATGAAATAGCGGGTCAATTAAAAGAGAAAGAAAATCCCCAAAGAATTAGATGTTTCTGCCCAGGTTTCACTCTGCCCACAACAAATGTAACTTAATAAGGTAAATTCGAAAGCTCTGTTATTTGCTGTTGAGTGATACAAATGGCTAACGAGGAATTGAAGCAACAGATTTCTTTGCTATGGCAGTGTGCATGGAAAATTCAAGTCAGCCTGACCTCTTTTTTTTTTTTTTTCAAATGTAACCCAGATACCAGAATTACTGTAGCATAATAGGAATTCCTTCCAAATCCACAAAGCACTGACTCTGCTCCTTTCGCTCACAGCGTTTGCCTTCGGAAGGCAGGACAGCGGTTATGAGGACTTTCAGGGAGCTGGCATTTTGGATGGCGCAGCCAAAATTTCACACCCTTGCTTTACGTGGCGTCATGGGCGGTCTAGCTGGGGGTAAAAGGTCCAGGTCATGTTTTAAATACCTTGAGGACACCCAGAGTGCTCGTTAAGTAAACGGCAGAGGCAAAGACCTTTGCTTCGATCAGGATGTGAGAGGAGATGCATTTGGTTTTAATACCTCTATATTTACTGACTTCAGGCAAATTTCCATGCAGATGACCCTGCAGAGGCTCGTGCCCTTGGGCTGTGTGCTCTCCCATCTCTCCTGACTGCTCTTCTTGCTTGGAAGACGGTGACTTTGCTTGGCACAGAAGCATGTAGATGGTCCCTGGGATGGCTGGGGGAAGGTGACACTTTCCTCTTTGTGAACCTCGTACGGGTACTGCTGCTGTGGTGCCCTGTGTCCCCACCCCTGGTATCTTGAAAGCCTATGAAAAATACCTAAGAAAATTAATTTCCTAGGTGGTCTAAGTGACACAGCCGGATTAGCTGATTGTTTTACAGTTGAAGGTGATACGCTTCAATGTGATTAGACACAGAGAACGTTACACCAGAGACATAAGTGATTAGGAAAGCTCTAAAAGTAATTACAGGCTAATTGCATTGCTGGTGATACCTTATAATAATGGTAAAACAGGCACGATAACCAAAAGTCCGCAGAAGGCATTCACAGACAGAAAAGTTTGATAGTGGCTTCTCTCTAGTGACCATCTTTCTTAAACGTGCGTGGCAGTTCCCCGGCAGCTGTGCCCATCACGTAGGTATGGCTTATGTCCTGTGCGGATGGCTCGCCAGAAGTGCACGGCATAAGAAGAGCTTAATATCTTTAAGACTTGTTTTCTTTTCAGGATATCGTTTGAGTTTGCGCACATCTGTGCTGCATTAGTTTTTCACCATCCTGCTTTATCTGGGACGGCACTGCCAAAAAACCAAGTTTACCCAATTTTTAGCATCTCATTAAGGTTGAGCCATGGCTTTAACTAAGCGGGGAGGGTTCATGGCTGCCCAGCAGCGTGTTAGCAAGGGAATGAAGTCTCCAATTTACAATCTGCTACATGTGTGCAATTACCCAGACCACCAACAGTGAGAGAAAAATATTAATCCCCAGACTTTTGTTCGTCCCCGTTTAAAACGGTCACGTGCCTTTCCCAGGCCAAGAGCCTTGGATTTACATGGATCTGTTTGTGAATTTGGAGTAATGGCACATCTGCCAGTATCAGATGTCATCCTTAATTTGTCTTGTCTCCCCTCTGCAAAAGCCACGAGTTTTGAGCCTCGTAGCTCCCCTTCTTGTGAATTTAGGCTTTCGGGAGGTTTCAGGCAGTGGCTGTACCCTCGTGCAGGAGCATCCATGTCCATCCAGGACAACCTGGAATTGCCTCCTGCCAGAGGATCAGGAGATGCTCCAACCCTCCCTCTGCCGTTCTCATGCCAGTAGATTTCCTGGCTACCAGCTTGTGCTGGAAAGTGGTCCAACATGGAGATAAACCGTGGTCTTTGGAGTCTGTGAGGATGAAAAGGATGCTGGAGCTGGTTGGCTGCAGCTCCCCAGATGACTCTTGGTCACAACCAGGTTTCCAAGAGTCGGTCTCAGTGGTGACATGTAAACCTCAAATGATGGTGCAGCCACCCAAAGTTTTTCTGTGCATGGTAGCAGAACACTCTAGCTTGGCTTTTATTTTTTTATTATCATAGTTGTATCTCTCTTTGATAAAGCCTGCTTAGCTGCAGTTTCAGCTGTCTTAGGTCAATCTTTGTTTTTTCAAGCCATGGTATGAGTGAGTTCAAACAATGATACAGCTTCATCTCCTGGTAGTCTAATTGCTATACTTTTCCAGTTTATTAGTTTCCAAAGGTTGTGCCAAGCTTTTAAAAAAGGTAGGCAGGGGAGCCTTGTCTCCTTCATGCCGCTGGCAGGCTGCCATGCCGGGAGGAATATTGCTGGCTGCTCCAGAAAGGGATTAACATGAAGGCATTTTTCCTGACAGTTAATTTTACATATCGCAGTCCTCGTGACTTGAGAGGGGCAAGGACGAGGAGGCGACTGAAAAAAAAAAAAAGCCCGCCTCGATTTATTACTTGGGTATAAAAACATCTAAAGTAATGAATAAAATCCTAAAGCTATAAATCTGGACCTCAAAACCTAGGTGTGTAACGTGACAGAGAACAAATTAAGCCTTTGCATCTTTGGGAGAGGTGAGACATTTGGACTTCGTTTCACAGCCTCGTTTTAAGAGTCGAGATTATGAGAAGCTGGGTCTTCTGCTCCCTGATGGTGATTTATGGCAACGTTATCAAACCCCGGCAGACCCATCACAGGACATACGCAATTTGCTGCCACGCAATGGCAAGACGCCTTGAAATGCCCTGAAATAGCTGGCATTTATGGAGGTTTTGAGTGGCTTGAATTGGGTCTGGTAGTAGCAAATTTGGGGCCAGAATCTGAAAAGTTTGGGGCTTTCTGTGTGTTCCTCTTGTGTTTGTGGTCTTCAGAGAGGAAGATAAGCAAGTTCTGAGGTTGTTCGTTTGTTTTCCTCCAAAATCAGTTTGATACAAGGGTAGTGGTTCTGGCCTCTCCTTCCCAAACACATACTGATTCTTTGTCTGTTTTATGTTAATTTTTTTTTTTTTTTCTGCTACACTGGTCTACATCTGGGGCACTGTTTCACTCCTGTAAAGATATGCCAATATGCTAACCCAAGATCTATCTTTTTTCTTCTTGTTTATGGATTTTTTTTCCCTTTTGGAAATGGAAAAATTATGGTTATGGAATTTTTGTTTATGGAATTTTTCCATAAACAACCTTTCGAGGACTGCAGTCTCTTCTTGATAGGGAAGAGGAGGAGGATGGAGAGGTGCTACCCTGTGGGCTCGCCTTCCTCGCTGTGGAAGCAGATTCCTGGTTCGAGATGCTTGGAGCATGAAGAGCTGTCTCGGCTCTGCGTTTGCCACCCATCACTGGTTTTGCGCAGCATCTTTCCTGCTCTCAAACCTCTCTGTTGCATTTCCCCCACAGATTATAACGGGCGAGCTCTACCGCATCCACTACCTGAAGGAGAAATCGCGCTCCTTTATCCAGAACCCCTACGTGGCAGCGCTCTACAAGCAGGTGGGCTGCTTCGTTTTCGGCTGCGCCATCAGCCAGTCCTTCACAGACATTGCCAAAGTGTCCGTCGGGCGCTTGCGGCCGCATTTCTTGGAAGTTTGCGATTTGGATTTCTCCACTATCAACTGTGCTAAAGGAGTTTACATCCAAAACTACACCTGCAGGGGAAGCGACAGCAAGGTCCAGGAAGCCAGGTGAGAACCCATGGCAGCGAAGCGATGGGTTGCCACCACCGAAATGGTGTCTCACGCTAAATACATCTCGGAGGTTTCTCTGCCAGCCATCGATGATTTGAGCGCTGCTTTCTCTGTGGAGGCTGTAACTGTCTGCCAGCGAGAAGCAGTTTCCCTCGGGAATTGCGGGACTCGGCTGAATAATATTTCTTTTCCTTTCTCTTTACTCCTACACTATTGTTTCCCTGAGCGGTTACTCAATGTGGGAATTCACTGTAAGAGCTGAGCTCATGGTGAGCAGCTTGAGCTGTCCCATGCAGCGGAGCAGAGGGCTTCTCCTCCAAGGAGGCTCCACAGGCAGGACTGCCAGCACCTCCCCTTCGAGCTCTCTGTCGCATCCATCAGATGCTCAATTTTGACATTTCCAGGGGCGCGTTACGCATGCTGCAATTAAGTGACCGGAGAAATTGCTCACTTCTGATTTCTTTACGGTTTCCTGGTTATTTGAGGCGAGATGATGAGTTATCGGGCTATCCTGGAAATAACTGCTGTCCCACGAGTACACCAGGAAGGGATGAACAATGCGAGCATCCTGTCCATCCGTTCGCTTTCTGCCTTGCGAGCGAGCAGGGCGGATAACAGGGGGTTTATAACCTGGAAGGTTGGGGGGTTGTGGGTCCCTCTGCTTTGGCACCCTCTTGGTAGCAGCAAGCAAGTCACCATATTACGTATAAAATTACAATGCCGAAGATTATAGTGGCTGGTTCTTAGCACCTGCTTTGTTTTGCAGGAAATCCTTCTTCTCTGGGCACGCGTCCTTTTCCCTCTACACCATGCTGTATTTGGTGGTAAGTAACCTCAGCCTTGCTGGAGATTGAGCTGCTTTATCCCATTCCCCTTTCCCAAGGTACTCGCCCACGTTTGGTAGCAGTAATGGCATGATGAGTGTCGGAGATAGAGGGTCGGTGGGAAAAAAAAAAAAAAAGCCTGAACAAACCGGTGGTGGAGAGATCCGCTCTTGGCCCCTGTGGTATTATTAGGGATGGAGATTCCTGAGGTGATAGCTGAGCTGTGCAGCTTTGGGCTGTAGCCAAGGCTGCAATTAAATCTGAATCCTACTAAATCTGTGGATGACCCATGCAGTTTTGTTCACCCCAGGTTGCGGTTTCCACTTGGGGGGAGTTTGGGGTGAGCCAAAACGTTGCATTAATGGAGGGAGAAGATGTGCCGTCGTGGCCCTGCTGAGGGGTGAAGGCTGGTTCCCAAATGTGCCAGCGGAGCAGGTGGAGAAGCCTCTGCCCGCATGGATCTGGAGCGAAGGGCTGGGACTTGTTTTTCTTTGTCAGTGAGAAATGGCTCTACCCTTCCTGCGCCGGGGCTGGGGCCGGGGCGGCTGCCAAGGTGCTTCCTGCTGGGGCTGCGGGAGGCACGCTGCCCGCACCCCCCGGGGGGCTGGACCCGCACGCAGCGTTTTGGGAGGATCTGGACAGTGATTTGCGTTTGGTTTTTTTCTCTTTTTTAATTTTTTTTTTTTTTTAAATGAGGAAAAAGGCTTTGGATTCCTTTCAAGGAAGATTTGTGGCCCCCCCCTTGTAAGCTCAGACTAGCAAGCAAAGAAACAGCATGGCACTGATAAAAACATTAAACATGAGCTTTTTATCTGTGAGTGATGCTTTTCCCCCCCCTCCCTTTACCCTCTGAAAAGATAAGTGACCACTGTTCCCTCCTGCCTTTTCGGCCCACCTCCCTGGGAGCAATTTCTGTAATTTCATTACTAAGCTTTCCAGGTTGTGGAGGGTGGTGTATTAAATTCTTTTGTCATTTTTCCTCTTATTTTATTTTGTTCTTGGAAAACTTCTGAATTTCTTCAGTAAACATTTTGGCCTTTTCCTACTGTCCGTGTTACAGTGCAGAGCTGCCCTGGTGATGCTTTGCAGGAGGCTCAGCCCTCCACGGCTGCCGTTGCAAAACTTTCCAAGCTGAGTTTGGAAACCATCACTCACACTGGCATTTATTTATTTCCAAGGAGATCTGCAAACAGTCAGATAAGTTAGCCCTGAGATGCTTTCGAGCCTGGCATCCAGAAACAGTGAGGACTGCCAGGCCCTATTAAGTTGGCAGTGGTCTCTTTCCAAATACTGAGCAAGATTCAGGTTGTCCTTCCAGGTATTTTTTTAGGAGACGCTGCTCTGGGACCTTTTTGGAAGCCAAGCCTGATGCTTTACCTCTTGCACAGGATCATGCCCTGCAGCATCCTTCAGGGTAGGGGACAAACCTGGGGCATGAGCCTGGCTGGGCAAGTACTCGCCCCCTCCCCTTGTTTCCACCCCACTCCCTTTGGCAGTGGCTGCCCAAAGTTGCCAGGATTTGACCCTGTTTCTGCAGGGCACCGGGCAGACCATGTTGCTTCACCATTTGTGTTTGTTTTTTTTTTTCTGAAAATCCAGCAATTACGGAGCAGGCAAGAAACAAAGGGGAATGCTGCTGCCTGGGGGACTGGTGGCAGGGGGTGCACCGGAGACCCCAAAACTGCAGGGTGCATGCAACATTCCCATGGGATGCATGGAGAACCTGCACGGCTCGTTTTCCAGCACTGCTTTGCACTGCCTGCTGCCTGATTTTCTTTTTAACTTTGCAGCAGGCTTCAAAAGTGGTGTTTAGCTCCTGCGTAACGCATCGGAGCAGAAAGCTGCCTCTGATCTCTCTTTGCTGCCCTTCCCTGTCCCCACATGGGAGCACTCGAGCTATCGGTGCTCGGCAGCCTCTACCCCTCTCCTCCCTGATCCGGGACAACAGGCTGCTCCACTTATCCCTCTCTGTGGAGAGGTTTTGATGCCCAGTCCCTTAAGAATGATTTTTTTTTTTTTTTTCCCCCCTTGTAAACTGGGATAAGGTTGGTAGCAAGCTCTGTCTGACCAACTCTTCAGTTGCCTTGTGCCTTAAAAAGTCAGGGGAAAAATTACACTTAAGTGTTTGGTCATAAATTGAAGGGAGGAAGAGGCAATGATACGTGGCTCATATCAGAGGCGAGGAGATGATGATCTTAAGGGTCTTTTCCAACCTAAACAATTCTATGATTCTAACTTGTCTAGCAGCACCCTGCTGTCCATCGCCTCAGCTCCCTGGCCACCGCCGCAGCCTGAATGAGAAATCCCGTAGAAAAAGGGAGGCAGAAAATCTGTCATGTTGGAGAGGCTGATAATATCCTAGAATGATTTTATTAAAAAAAGAAAATGAGGTTATAAAATCCCTCTGGGTTATTATTTAATGCAAAATAAACCCCACTGTCTTGCTCAGCTCAATGAATGAGTGGGGTTTTGAAAGCCTGATTAGAAACATGGCATCCACCATGCCAGCACCTGCAGGAGGTGGGTTTGATGGCTTTTATCAGGGAATCGTCTCAATCAAAACAAAACAGTTGTTCTCCGGTTCCTGGGAAGCGAGGGTTGTGCTGCAGCAGGTTGCTGCCAGTGCTTTGGGTACTGGGATTTTGCCGGGAACCTTTGCAGAGTTGGGGTAGTTGTGGGGCTGAGCGTGTGGTGCAGAGGCTTGGCTGATCAGCCACGTCCTGAGTGCATTCCCTATTGAACAATACTTCATATTTCAAGAATAAGTCACTTCCCGTCTTTCCTGGCATTCCCTGGCTTGACTTTTAGAGCCCGTTCTGAATTACAGTGTTTTCAAGTTTGGCTCACCTGATGGAGATGGGTGCCAGAAAGCTTTAGTTGGTCTATTAAAAGATACCTGGATTCCCACGCATCTTTGCCTGCACCGTGGGGCTGGGTTTGCCCAGGTATTTGGTGGCCAGTGGATGGATGACCATGGCTTTCCCATCGCCCGGCACAACAGCAGTGCCCTGCAGTGTCCCTCAAGGAGAAGCAGTTTCCCAGTAGGAAAACGCAGATAGATGCCAAGCCCCAGAGGGCTTTGGGGGAAAAGTCCCAGAGAAAGGTGCTTGCAACACGGTAAAATCTCCTGGGATTTAATTCTAAAGGCTGAGACTTCAGGGCTCAGTTTCTCGCAGCCTTCTTGTCACCAAGAATACTCAATTAACATCAGGCCTTTGTATAAAAAATTTAAAAGGGGAAATTACGCTTGGGTAATCCTCTTTGTCTTAATTTTCCTTGCTTTGTTAGTCCTTGGCTGAGCTAGCCCGTAATACATATTTATAGCAGGCTGAGGAAAGAGGAGGTACATAACAGCTTATTCCACGCAGCACTCTGGACCTGACCCGCACCTCTCGGTTTTGTTTTGCAGAGACCAACAGATGCTTTCCCCTCCCCTCAAGCACATGAGACCGTAATGCTGATTTATTTTTATTTTTTTTTCAGCACAGAGTTGCCTGAAATCATAGCCAACCACACAGAAGATGCAGAAAAGCTAAATTACTATCCCTCAGGTAGAACAGGGCAGCTTGCGTATTTAATGTGTGTTGGTGGGTGAGGCTGAAGACTTCAGATCAGAATGGGTTTTAGTGGTCTACTGATTTATGTGAAAAATTAGAGATGTTGCTGGTTTTGTGTATCGAGGTGAGGGTGAGGCTTCTCGCCGCAGCTTCTTGCTGAAGGATGGAGAAGGTCCCAGTGCCCTGGTGCTGCTGAGCGATGATGTGCCCGAGTGAAGGGAACTCCGTGGTGGTTGTGGACTTGGAGTCAAGTTTAGCGGTGACCTAAGTAAGCGAATAAACTGGAATTACATCAGAGGCCAGGGCCGAGGTGTGAACTGTGTTGCTGAGCTGATGGGGATATTCCCGATGGGGTGGGAGGATGCTGTACACTCAGCAAAGTCAGGGAGGAGGCAAACAGTGCATACCTCTGGTGCTGGGAGGTCTTTGCTTTTCTCCTGTCCTTGTCTTCTGGGCAGCTTGGTGCTAAAAGCTGAATTGTGCCGTTCCCCTTCCTCCAGCTGACGTTGCCCAGCCAGAGCAGTGCATTATGCCGGGGTGAGTTTGGGTTTGAGAGGTTTTGGTCCCGTACCACTTTGGGTACCACTCTGTTTGCAGATGGGGCTGGAGATGGAGGTAACTTCAGGTCAGACAGTCAGAAACAAGACCAGCCATTTCCCAGAAGGAAACCTTAGCTGTGACTAAGAGACGAGGTTGATGGAGTTCAGCTTTGCAGCAGGAAGAGTGTGAACAGGATGGGATTTCTGGGTAGCAGAAAGCTCCGGGAGGCTGGAGGTGACGCTTCTAGCCCATGTCCCCTGCCAGCTCCTCCTCAATGGGTTTGCTCAGGGGTTGCGTGTGGCTGTGGGCTGTTCCCACCAGCACTGTGGAAGTCCCCTGGCAGAGGAAGAGCGATGTGACGTCCTCCAAACCATTTGCTTTGTGGTAACTCGGCCTCTGCCAGGAGACAGTGGATGGAAGCTCCAAATAACTCCCGCTCTGTGTGATCCCGTTTGATTTCATCCACCCTTGCTCCTGTTGATGTTCCTCCTGATTTCCGCTGCCCTGTGGTGGAAATAACCTGGGTTGTGGTCTTGCTCCTCCATCCCTTCCTGGGAAGGGCTCCATCCAGCACCACGTTTCCATCCCAATCTGGCAACCGTGAGCAGGCAGCACTTCAGATTTGCTCCCAGGTTTCAAAATAAACCCTTCAAAAGCAGGTTCTCGGATAAATTGCCAGAAACTTCTCATTTCTTAGTAATAGCACTAATTCCTGTTCTAGGGAAATTCTGATCCTTTCAGCTCCCAAGTTCCCCTTTCGCTTTTTGACCTTCTCTTACCAACTAGGTTTTTCTTTCGTACTGAGGGCAGAGGCGAAGTTTGGAGCACCTCGAGGCTTGCATCTGAAGTACTTGGGAGACCCTCAGCACCCTGGTGTTTGAGCACAGTTTTCGACGTTCTGCATGCTCATAATATGCCTGTGGAATATAAAAAGTGCTGATATCCTCTTTTTTTTTTCCTTTTTTTCCTTATGAATGGGGAACTAAACAGCAATTTTCCCAAGACATTTATTGCGGCAGGAAAAGGAGTTCAGTTGAGATCCTCGCACTGATAGTGCGATGTGAGGTGCATCTGTTTGGGTGGGTTTTACTCCTCCCAAGATCAGCAGGTGTGGGTGTGAGTTGGGTGCTGGGGACTTGGGTGGCACCCAGCACACCCCGTACGGTGCCACGCTGCCTTTGCCCACCTTTTCCAAGGCTGAAGTTACGTACATTAAGCACACAGTTCAGAGCTGTGCTTTGGAAGGAGTGGATCAGTATACAAGCAAGTTTATTTTTTAATCACTTCAGCCCCAGAAGTGTCTGCTTTATTGTGTGTTCAAGCTCCGTGTTAGCTTTTTATTGCTAATTTTTAATTGATACTTTGCATCCTCACCTGTAGGTGACCTATTTAATCCAAGCTCCTGGGATGGAAGGATTTGAGGGGATGTCAAGGCTGTGCAAAAGGGACAAATGGCAGATAATGCAGCAGCAAATGTCTTTATTAAGGGGTTTAATGTGACAGAGCCTCAAGACTAAAGACGTTAGGTTTCAAGTCTTCCTGGTAGAACTAAGTAACAGTTTATAAGATATAATATTTGGAGCTAATTTTGCTCTGTGACAACAGAGTAGAACCTGAATTTTGCACTGTCACCTGGGCTGGTTTGAGACTCTTGAGCATAAACCACAGCAATAGAAGTGTATTTTTATATCGTTTTGTGTGCTTTAAAAATGCTACTCTCCACAAATGCTGTTTTTTCAAAGGAGATTTGTCTCTATACTGAGAAATTGTATTTAAAGCTATCAGGGCCCCTATCTTTCTCTATCACCGCTTCCCCTGAATACTTCCCAGGAGTATCCTGCCTGCGCAGTTTATCCTCAATGGCAGATCGCTGGGTGCACAAATACCATGGCAATGAAAATTCATCCAGCCTAAGCATTGCAAACTAAAAACGCAGTTCCCTGCTACTGAACCGCATAGATACTTGTTTGCAGGATGAAGTGCCTGCTGTTAAATCACTGTAAGTGCCTGTGCAGGCTGGGATTATGCTGTTTTACAGCTCCAGCTTTCCAGCTCAGAAGTGGCTGCGTTTTACTTTTTTTTCATTGGTGGTGGGGTTTTTTTGTTACTACTTTTTTTTAAAACTTTTTTTAGATATTTTTTCTGGGCAGAACATGCTTCCTAATTTTGATACGTTGATTGTTGCCTCATCTTTCTCCCAAGCATAGAAATTATCATCACAAACTAGAGAACCAGCCCAGCGGTCCATTCACTGGGCTACATCAGCGTGGGTTTGCTGCTGGGATCTAGAGAGCTGTAACTCATCCCGTAGCATTGTGTGCGCAGGTTTGCATGGCGTGGGATGTCTGTCGTGGTGGATGCGTGTCGTGGTGACCTGGCTCCGTTCCCAGGCTCAGGCTGGTTTGCAGATATATTCCCCAGGATCATAATGTGCATTAGCCAGCATCGAGCTGTTTTGGTACTGCTCTCTTCCATGTTAATTGGTTAACAGTTTGGATAATTTGCAGCATCTGTGCCATTCAAATGACAGGATGCTTAATTTCCTCTAAAGAGCCCAGTGTGTGTTCTTTCCAAAAAGGGGTAAATATAATGTTTATGCAACAACCAAACATACTAAATTGGCCAAAATGATGCTTCCCCCTTATCAGCTTTCCAATTAATTCTGTTTTTATACGTAAATGGTGTCATTAAGTTATTTGTGATTTCAGGGAACCCAGTGAGCGCTTCATCCCCTTTTATATCAAGGCAGTGTGAACTACTCTGGGTGTGTAAAAGGGATTGTAAATGGGTATTAAACCCCTTTCCAGCCCTCTGATGTTGCAAAGCCCCACGAAACACGCTGGCCCTGACTTCCAGTGCTTCCTTTAGGAACAGGCAGTACATACCTGCTGTGGCTGAGCCCATGGGCAGTAGATCTGAGCTGCAGGAGCCGAGCATCATTTCCCCAGGCACTTTTACACTCTTTGAGCCATCGAATGCCTCTCTGCTCCCCAAACCCGAAGGCTGCTGCGGCGTCCCTCCCTTCCGTAGCCTTCCTCCCCGTGCTGCGCCCAGCCTCGCTCATCGGTGGGCAGGGGGTTGCTGTTTTCCTGTCCTCTC
>NW_009605494.1:0-7612 GCF_000690535.1 Cariama cristata | reverse complement strand
CCGCCGGGTTCCCGGTTTGCACCGGGACCCGGCCGTGCCTGCCGGCCAAAACGGAAACAGGCCCGAGATAGTCACGGTGGGGGGACAATGTCCATCTGACGTCACGTCAGCTTCATCTTTTTGGGTCAAGCCAGGACCTTGCTTTTCCCTTTGCTGGGTAGGAGTGACTTCTCATGCCATGTGACGTGGGGTGGCTGCTCCCTACGCCCCTGCGAACCCCAGGGCTCAGCCTGGGAAACATGGCAATGTTCGAGGATTGTGTTTTATGTCCACGTTGTCAGCGGTTGCAGGTCTGTCTGGTAAGCCTTGGGGCTGGATCTGGAAGTGTGGCATGTTGCGTTGATTCCTGTTTTTTTCCTCTGAGAGATGCTGTGGGTCCTGCGTGTCCCAAACTTAGGACCTTGCTTCTGTTACGTACTAAATAGCGATGGGGAGGAATTTCCTTACTTGACCCGATGGGATGTTGTGTGGAGGCTGAAGCGGGGCTGTAGTGTGCTTTGGGATGCAGAGGGTCCCAAGCCCCCGTCCCTGGCTCACTGAGGAAGGGTTGTACCCATCCACCTCTGTCTGCATCCCTTCCATGCCTCAAAATCCCTCCAGCTCCGCTCCTCTGTGCATGATGGAGGCCACACATTTGCAAAGAGCATCCTTCTTTGACAGCTCCCCCCTCCTTGAGCCACAGGGGTGCAGGTGTCCCACAGCCAGCCCCACCGAGCGGTTGCTGCTGTGCGTGCACGTTTTGGGCACAGCTTCTCCTTTGCTGCCCTCAAATTAACACAACTTTTTTGTTTACTTCTCCGCAGTTTTATCTGCAGGCCAGATTCACGTGGAAAGGAGCCCGCCTGCTCCGTCCCCTCCTCCAGTTCACCCTCATCATGATGGCGTTTTACACCGGCCTGTCCCGTGTGTCGGACCACAAGCATCACCCCACCGACGTGCTGGCGGGTTTTGCACAGGGAGCCCTGGTGGCTTACTGCGTGGTGAGTACGGCAAACCGTGCGAGCAACCCCAGCTGGGATGCTCGTGGGGGTCTCAGGGGAACAGCGGGTACCTCCTCAACCCATGCTGCTTTGAGCTCACGTAACTCCCCCGTAACAGCTGGGGATGTGGCAGTAGGCAGCGTGCTCCGGGGGCTCGGTCTGGTGTCATCCCTGTGTGACAGCCCCTGTAAACCTGGTTTACAGGTGGAGAGCGGATCAGTAGCGAAGCGCCCTACCAGCCTGATGGTGGGTGCTCTGACGGGCACCCGGCAAAGGAGGGTGCACCCGCTGGCGCTTTCCCCTCCCCATGAGCAAATGCCGCTGCTCTGCTGGAGGGTGAAGCAATTCCTCTTCTCTCCCACCAAACAAACTGCATATTAAGCAAAAAACACAACATTTAGGGTGGTTGTTTTTTTTTTTCCCCCCCATTAACCTTGAACTCCTGGAGGCTCCTGGGCAAAGGGCCCCTTCACCCAGGCAGCTCGGGGTGCCGAAAAGGCGTTCGGATAAGGGAGAGTATTTCCCTCTTGGCCAGCAGCGTTCACTTCTCCAGCTGCTCTCGGTAATGAGCACTGACTCGTTTGCAAGGCTTTCTGCCAGGACCCAAGCGGGGAGTCTGGGGTGGTTGGGATTATGGCTCTTCCCTGCACAATCCAGCCAAAAGCTTTCCCCTGGGAGGGGGAGCTGGTGTCTGCCCGGCGAGGGGAGGCAGGGTGCCTCCGTCGGTGGTGGGTTTTTAATGTAGCGAAAGGGCTCGTGAGAAAACGGCAAACAAAAGCCGTGCCCGCTTGTCTTCGGCTGTGGGGCTTGTTCTCATGCAATTTGCTTTCCAAAGAGTGACCTGATTGCACAGCCCTGTAACTCGAAGTGACACATATAGATGTTTAACGTAGGCAGGATGGGGGGCACCGGGTCGGGTGGCTGCCTTGCATAGAAAGAAAGGGGCTGGGGGTTGTGGCTGTTCCTGTGTCTGTACGAACTCCTGAAAGCAAGACTTTTACAGCTTGCCACTTTCTTGGTTTGGGGGGTTTTTTTGTGTTTTTTTGTTTTTTTTTTTTCTTTTTAACTGATCTAAAAGTAAAGCAGCCCTGGAGGCAAGGAATTAAGTTTGCTAATGTTATATTTTGCAAGGAGAGAAAATAGGTTATTTATGTACTTTCCACTCATTGATAATATTCCAAAGCCAAAACAAAAATGTCATTGTCGGGAAGTTTTTTATGAAGTATTATTAACTCGGTAAGCAGTAGCCGTTGGGTTTTGCCGTTGCCTAATGCCAATGTCCCATGTGGGGCTGGCAAATTCGGAGGGCGAAGCTAGAGAAGTGTGTGTGTGCACAGACGGGTGCTGCTGCTGTAAGGTCTGCTCGTAGCAACAGCGTTACAGGTCCTGTGTCCTCATGCCAGTATTTTCAGGGTGTTTCTCCAGATCTGGGTAATCTTTTTTCCTATCCCAGCAGTCGACTGTAGCGCCGTGATGGCAGTGCTGGCAGCCCTGGGGAGAAAAGGTCCTGGGCCACGCGGGGAGCGATGAAGCAGCTTGTCTCAGTCCAGGTGCCCAAATTAGTATCGTGTGGGTTTGTTAAGACACAAAGTGTGCATCACTGGGCGGTTTTACAAGGGGATGTTTACCTCTCCATGTCCCTTTCTGCTTGAGAGGTGGGATAACAGCAGTATATAGGGGAGCAGGGACCAGGCGATCCATCCCTGGATCCCAGCAGCGGTTTCAGAAAGACAATAGCTCTCCGGATGCTCGGGACAGGCGTCCGGATGCTTCCTGGCTGGGATGAGTAGCGGGGCTGACCATCCCCTCCCGGCCCTCCGGCAGCTGGGAGCTGTGCTGGGAAGGGGAAGGCTGTGGCGGTGCTGGGCTGGTTTTCCTGTGTCGAGGTAAACCGACATAGGAAGCAGCTGCCCAGAGTTTCACAGGCAGACTTGGGTTTGCCTGCGGGCCTGGGGCAACCGGTGCTGCTCTTCCCAGCCGGCTCGTGGAGGGAGCCGTTGTCTCGCGGCGGGCCGGGTGCAGCCGGTGCTCGTCTTCCCAGTGGGCTCGTGGAGGGAGCCGTTGTCTCCAAACTCTTTGCAGGCATGGCTTGGTGGCTGGGGACATCTCAGGCAGCAGCTTAGGGCTCGGGGCAGGGTTTAAACCCAACCCTTGTCCCATTTCATCAGCTTGCAAAGAACCGTTGATGTGTTCTTGTTCTCCCGAACCTGGCCTAGGAGGGGCTGGCAGACTTTCCTCCCTTTTGGGAGATGACAGCAAGGGACAAGAGGGAAGAGTCACCCCAAGACTCCCAGGAGTTTGCATGGAATGTATAGCTTAGCAGCTTTTTGCTAAAATGACGGGTATATCAGAGCAATTACTGCCATGTCCTGGGGGTCCTTGCCCAGCTCTGGGATCCAGCTCTTGTGCAGGGGATGCTCTGAAGCAGAGGGAGGGACCTGGAGACTCATCACCTCCAACCTACCCTGGGTCCTCCCAGACACCCCTTCCCCTAGCAAAGCCTTCAAGAGTCCACTCTGATGATACTCAAGGGCCGTTAAAATACCATAGTTATCAGGCTGTAATTTTCAGTAGAAACCAATTGTGGGTTTCATCTCTGAGGGCTGCCAGAGCTTAAATCCAGGTTGTGCTGCAGCAGACACGTTTGTCCTTCAGTGCCTGAAATAACAAGCAGAAGACATTAGTGTCAAGCGCTTCCAGCTGATGAAACATTCAGACTTGGATCCAGGGTGAAATACGATGAGGATTTCTTAAATGGAAATAGTTTTTATGCGTGTTGTAGGCAGCCTGCTATGTGTCCTGTAGTTTATGTCTCATCTGATGGAGAGAGAAAAGGGGAGATGTTGGAAGGACAGGCTTCTGGTGGGGTTCTGGTTAACTTAGATGAGTTTTTTTAACCTCTGTGTGTGTGATTAAAGATTTCTTCAATATAATGTACAGGAATAGGAATTGTTAAGTGGCAATAGAAGATACTGACTTTGTATAATACACGCTCAGTCTTCTGCCGTCAAGTTTTCTTTATGGGTGGAGAGCACCTTCTACAGGAAATGGAGCTAATCCAAGTGAAAAACTTTGCACGTTCATTAGTCCTTTTTTGTGTTAAACAGTTCAAGCATTAGGAGGATTTAACACACTGTTATAACCCCCAAAGATCACGTTTCACGATTCCTGTAAGTGTTTATATAACCTCCAGCCATGTTAAAGTGAAACACAGTTTAAAGAGAAATAAAACCTCATACCCAGTCTCTGAATTAAACTCTGAAAGGCAGCGAGCAGCACAGTAAAAGCTAAAATACCTAGGATGACACTCTACCGTAGCTCATTCCTGCCCAAAATAAGGTCCAGACTTGGCGTCATCCCCATACGCTTCTTGCACTGAGCAATCTCCTCCCATAAATTGATTTGTCACGGCTATCTTGGTGCAGAAATTTGACATCTTTTTGATTGAATCCAGCTCTCCAAGGTGGGCAAGCGAGCGAGATGGCATCAGAAACGCGCCGAGCCAGCCGAACGGGGGTTTTACCATTGCTAACGACCCAAAAGAAAACCATTGCCAGAGCAGTTCAACATGCTCTTACGCTGCGATGCTGCAGCAAGAGGCCAGACTCCAGCTTGCGATCCTTGACCGGATCAGCTGGATCCTGTTATTTAACCAAGGATACAAACGCTGCCTCTTGGATGCCCTGTAAAGAACCATATCAGCTCTGTTATACAGCTAGGCAGCCAGACAGCAGCACATACACCCAAAAAAAAGAGCTGTTTTATATGTCAGCTCCTTCCTTGCTTTTCCATGAAGCAAGAAATGCCGAGCAACAACAGCTCAGCTTCCTGAATGCCCGGTTATAATTGTAGGAGTAGACTGCCACATGTAGCAGGTTCACCCTCTCTTCAGCTCCGGTCCTTATCTGCCTGTGCTGATAGGGACTTGCAAAAGTTGTTTCCAAGGATGACTAGACCTGCTGCGTAGGGCTCTGAGTAGCTAGAAAATGTGGAGATGTAGATGGGGAAAACCTTTGCTCCCTCCCAGCCTGGATGTACTAATTTAATGTTACTCCTTTGAGCACCTCAGACTTATTTTTTTTCCCCTGATTTATCTTGTTGCCTAAGTATTGCATTTGAGTACTGTGGGAGAAAACTCAAATATGCTGCTAATTCCTGTAACCATGTGCTGCTCTTCCCGGGGCTTCGGCTCAGCAAACCCACAGCTCGGTCCGAATTACCGGTGCTTAAGGATGTCGGAGATGAGCTGGCAAATTTGGGCTGGCAGAGGCAGTCGGTGGCAGGACTGAAGTTTGGGGCTTTGGTGCCAGCTGACAAAATGATGAGTCCTCGCCACTTTTTCCTCCATCCAGAGGATCCGTGCTGTCTGACTCTTTTCCCTTCTGGCACAGGACTGAGGTTTGGCAAGGGAGAAAGTACCCCCGTCCTGGAGGACCGATAAGCCTCGTGCGGCGGCTGCCAAGGGAGGATGTGGAAGTTTCCTCCCAGCACTTTGTTTCTTATTGTGTTGCTACCTCCCAAAATTGCCAAGCACTGGCTTTTTCACATCCGGGAGAGGGGTTACATCACGGGATATTTAGGAAGAAGTAGTCAGGAATAGCTCCTCCTCTCCTTCAGCTTTGGCTTCAGGACCAGACCCCGGCTCTATACTGGTGCCTTGGTGGGGCATGAGGAGAGCATCACTCACTGTTGACTCATGGCTGATAACGTTTAACACAGCTTTGATTTGAAAGCTTTTTAATTGCCTACCTGATGTCTGGCTAAATGAATTGTTTCACACCGACTCCCATCCCTAAAACCATTCACCGTGAGTCAGGCCAGCCCTTTGGAGACCTTTGTTATTGTGTTGGAGTGTGGACTGGGTATCTGTTTCCTGACTTTTCAGCCCATTCAGCAGAGGTTTGGGTGTTGCACTCGATGATTACACAGTGAGAAATGAAATTGTTCTGTAATGTTTGTATGCTGTGTTTTGGGAGGTCTGAGCCTTTTTCTGTGTCGTACAGAAAGGTGGTAGCAGGCGCTTGGGATTTCACAGCTATCAATATTACATGCAGGTATTCAATAGCACAAAAAGCGCTATTTTTGCAGCTAAAAGATATGCATATATCTGTAAACCAAGTTTTTGAAGAAAGCATCACCCAGTGTGGCTAAGTTTTTGCCTTTTTCACTTACTTCTACAGGTGTTTTACGTCTCAGATCTCTTCAAGCCCAAGACAAAGACTTGCTTGCCTCCACCACCCATCCGGAAGGAGATCCTTTCACCTGTGGACATCATTGAGCGGAATAACCATCACAACATGGTGTAGACCTTTGAGAAATCGAATGGGTGTTGTATTTTATTTTAATTTTTTTTTTTGCAAAAAAATGACTGCTGACAGCAACTACCTGCTGCTCTCAAATCTCATCAGACAGTAGAATGTAGGGAGAGACTTTCTTGCCCGACCGGTAAAGTCTTACTCTGTGGTCTTTTCAACTTGCGACATTTGGACGAAAGGGGTGGTGGTCAACTAAGTCAAAAGCGACAGTGAGAAAGGAAAAAAAAACAAACAAACAAAAAAACAAAATACAAAAGCTGAACAAAGAGAGGTGCCGGAGTTCTGGATGTGCAATTGGTTTGAGTGTTCATGTTGTAGTGAACGCCAAATTGTTCATAGCCTAATGAACAGTAAGGGATTTTTGGAAAGCTGGCCATCTTAGGTTTGTTTTTTTTTTACTATGAAGATTTCCGATGCCTGTGAGAGAGAAAAAAAAAAACCCACACAACAACTCACAACTAAATTGTATAGCACTACGTATGAGAAACAGCACTGAGTCAAGATCTGGGATTGGTTTCTAAGAGTTGCTTTTTTTTTCTCTTTTTGATACTAGTTTATCTTTGCCTCCTCTATTCCATACTGTGACTTAGTTTAGAAGAAGCTTGCCCAGTCCAAGATCTCCGAAGGGTCTCTGTTCATGCCACACGCCTTAAACGAGCAGTCCTGAGATGCGCAGTGAGGCTGAATAGCTCCATCCTCCGCGCAGAGAAGCCACGTTTCTTCCTCTCCGCTCGCTCCCTGGCGAGGATTCATCCTGCCTGAGTCCCCAGGCGTGTGCAGCACCCACAAATGGCCCCTCATGAAAAGAGCATCCTCCGCTTCCCAGCCATCCCCCCTCCACACACACCCCCCAAGAAAAAAATCACAGCAGATTTTTCTGTGCACCCACGGGAGCTGGCGGTTTTGCAGGTGGGTAGCGGCGGCTCTGCCGAAGACGCGTTCGCACTACGACCTCGGGGCTGAGTCCTGGGGAAACTTTTATTCTGCAGTTTTGGGACTTTTTTTTTCGCGGAGCCTGGGTGTCAGTCGGTTTGTTCATCCCCCCTTCCTCCTCCTCCCTTGGGCATCCTGGTGTGTGTGTGCCATGGCAGGTACCAGGTCCTGCGCTTCGCACCGTGACACCGATGATAAATCAGTCGTGCCTATATTGAGTGTGAATTTTTTTTTTTATTTTTGCCCGTAAACCGCAGGTTCTTGGTTTGCAGCCCTTTCACAGACCGCGTTTGCAAAGGGATCCCGCAAAGCATGCAGAACGGCCATTTGCACATCCTTCTTACAGAATCCGTCCTATCATTTCAACTATAGCAAGCTATGATT
>NW_009605493.1:0-1733 GCF_000690535.1 Cariama cristata | reverse complement strand
CCTGGATTGGTTGGGTCACGAGGGAGGCTGCGCGGCGGCCATGTTGGGCCCTGGCAGCCGCCATTTTGCGTTCTGGCGTCGGGCCCTGTCATGTTTGAAGCCGCTCCGGGATTAGCACTGTTGAAACATCCACGCCTTTACTCTCCCACACACACCCTTGGGCCCTGGTGAAGTGGCCACTGCAGAAAACATTCCCCTAGGTGCACAAGTACCAAAATCTGCCCTTATGCAGAAGTAGAAGTAGGGTAGTGCCTTGGGCGAGAGTGAGAGTTAGATGGCTTCCCTGCAGCTCCACAGCCCCGGGTATGAGGAGCCCCATCCCATGGCCCTGCCAGTTCCCAGTGGGGGCTGTTGCTGTATTGTGCAAACCAAATGGTTTTGCAAAATAAAATGCTTATTGAAGCAATGCCACCCCTGTAATGCCCCCCTTCAATGAACCTATTAATATCAGTTTATCTGTCAACCACAAGACAAAGTATTTCAGCGTCTGTAACAGGCCGCATTGAAACATTTGAAACAGGCTAACAGTAAACACAGACTTCCATTTTAAGTTAGTTGTAAGATAAGACGTGTGTTCCTCTATGCGCCAAAGATTAGAGGAAGAAACAGACCTCGTCCCAGACACATCATCGTGAAAACAAAACAGAGAAAGAAGGAAAGAAAGAAAGAGAAAGTAGGAGAAAGGAAAGAAAGGAAAAAAGGAAACAAAAGAAATGAAAGAAAGGAAGGAAGGAAGAAAAAGAAAATCATGTGAGGGAAATGTCAATGAGCAGATCTGGTACGGAAACCATGGGAATATGTCTCTGAGGCCAAGCTGTGGGGTGAACTTTCAGGTTGTAAGGGCAGGCAAAGCCACAGTCTCCTGGGGTTTGATTTTGATGGGGCAACAGGGCTTCTTTCAGTGTCGGGTGGCTGATAGGGTGGCATCAAAAACTTCCAATTCCTTCCCATCTGAAAAGTAAAAAACACCCCATTGCACAAAAGGAAGATTTGACTCACGCAGGTCAAGAGTCCAAGTTTGTATTAAAACTAAAACCTAAGTCTGGCAGAGCAGTCAGTTTCCCTCCCAGAGCTCTGGATGGCAGCAGATGCGAATGTACTTGAACCGCAGGCTGTGGCTGCAGCGAGGGAAGCGCACTGCAGCCGGCCGATGAGCGCTCCTCTGGTAGTTCTCGGCTCCCTTCTCTCCCCAGCATTGCAGGACAAATACATGCAGAGAAAATGGTTATTCCCCAGCAAAGGAACTTTTTGCTTTGGCTTTACCACTGACTTCTCAGCTGTGAGAAACATTCACCTATGTAGTTTTTAAGAGAGGACAAATTCTGTGAAGCAAAGCTTTATTTCAGCGCTGGGTGCATGGGAGATCACCTCCATGAGCCTCCTGCATGCACACTGGTTAGTCTAACTTCCACAAATTTATTTAGGCCAGTCATTCATATTCATGCCATTTCTCAGAAGTCTTATACATATTCAAACGATTTCCCTGAAGTTATTTACATCTATACCCTCCCACTTGCATCTATGCACTGTTCTCTAGGGGTCTTCTTTGAGGGTTGTGGGGTGAAGGCTCAAAGTCTTCCTCTCGGTTGAACTCCTTATTCCAGCGCGTGCGCTCTATTGTTTTGGTTATATTGCAAACCCAAGTTGACAGTTAATATTCTCTTTCTTCCATATAAAGGCAGGAGGGTGACAACCAGGTAAAGACTAATCATGGCTAAGTGGTGTCAGCCAAA
>NW_009605492.1:60948-61158 GCF_000690535.1 Cariama cristata | reverse complement strand
TTTTTTTTTTTTTTTGCGACGTGTGAGTCATTTACAGGAATGAGGAGAAAAAGACCCTGTCTTTGAGTTGCAGAATAGCCGAGGCCTGGGTCTTGCTCTGAGGAAAGCGCTCACAAAGTGCAGTGTGAGGAGAGGTCTGTTTGCCTGGCGTTACTGCCTGCCCCTTTGTTCCTTGTGTCCTTGGCAGGGGCTGAAAGAGCTGGGCCTGTA
>NW_009605492.1:45684-60807 GCF_000690535.1 Cariama cristata | reverse complement strand
GGGGGGGGGAGAGAATTAGAGACAGGGATGCTTTACAAAATTCCCTAGAGAAACTGCTTTGTTTCCGCTATTTTATTGCTACTTACTGAGAAGATTCATATTCAAATAGGTTGGGGTTGTGAATCGGTCGTTTGCACATTCTCATGCACCCAGGAAGGCTATGATTATGGCTAATTACAATGACGGATGAAATTCTAACAAGAGTGCTCAATCAGATTGCTGTTCATGCATGAAGCAACTAAGACTAGCCAATGGAGGTGTGATTTTGGTAATCACAAACAATGGGGCTAAGTTGAAAAAAGCTTAGTAAATCTGCTCGAGACAAAATAAGGTCTAATTAATCACTTTAAGTTCTGAATTCTCCAGATGATCTGCATGCTCTGTTCTCTTTAGCATTCTTTTAATAGACTCAGTCTAAGGAGTAAGAATGCTTCCTTTTTGCTCCTACTTTCACTGGATAAAATGCGACTGTTTCAAAATATTCTGACTTTCCCTTTGTGACAATCGTGTTGCAACCTGTTTTTCAGGCAAGTAGATGGAAGGTTAGAAAAATAAACACGCTGTTATTTGCCTTGCCAGCAGTGCCATTACCTACATTGAGAAAAACGATGAAGTTTCTTTAGGTTGTCACAGTATTATTGACCTCATTCCCAAACCTTATTTTATTGAAGTAAACGGGAATTTTGACATTGCCTTCAAAGGCTGCAGATTTTAAAACTGCCTTAAAAGACAGTTGTACTCAGGCTACTGTAAATAAATTACTAAAAAATAATAATTTTTTAAAAAAATTTATTACCCTATTTTTGAATAAAGAAATATTAGCAGCACAGATATAAAGTTAAGTGAAGTCTAATCGTTTGGCAAGAAAACTTTGAGGGCAGGGCAGTTTTTCTTTGTGTATTAATACTCATTCCAAATTTTATTTTAAAGATTCTATTACATGAGCCAGTATTTTCATATCAAAAATCCTTAGATTAGTTTGTCCATAAATAAGCACTGTACTGAAGGTAACCGTTTGCGAGTAACACATAACCTGGCTTCAGTACATTAGGGAACATTTGAGGAGCTATATTTTTCTTGTAGATTCAGTTGGTGTGAAGGGATCACCTGTATATTTGACTTCAGTGAAACCCTGCTTTGACATAACCTTTGAGAGAAGACATTTGGGTTTTGAACTTTTAAGAGCACCAGTTGTTTATATTTGATGTTAAATAATAATAATTCTTCATATTAAGGTTTCCAGCGTATTTCTGTTCATCCTCAGAAAGTTGTGTCTTGTCTCTATAGACATACATTTGTTATATGTCAAAATTGTAATTCCTGGAGATAATAAAATAAATTATTTTGTGTACGGCTCCATAGGAATGGTTGCCTCAAAGGGTTTTGAAAATAAAAGGATTACTTCTTATTTGCACTGTATTTATTCAGTTCATCAGGGTTTCGTTTTGTTGCCAGTAGGAGTGCAAAACCAAAACGTTTTTACTAGTACATAATTTTTCTCTTGCTTTATTTATTTAATTGTTTATTTGCTTTGAAGCACTCAGCATTTCTATAATTAACAACAGGTTATCAGGACAATTTTTTTCCAGAAGTTTGATCTACACTTGTAACACAAAAAAAATACTTGTAGCTGTGACTTCTTGTAGCTAATGGATGCTGCCATCATGAAGCAAGTTAAAACAAGACACTTACTTGGAAGTAATGTCAATAGTTTTATTCTGTAGATTTATTGATAATGAGAATTTTTTGGATAATTTCTAGCTTTACCCAGTGGTCTAGAAGAGGTGGCAAAAATCATTCTACTCCAACTACATTTACAGACTCTTTAGCAATACTCTTGAAACAAATTTAAGTAATAATAAAATAGTAATATGGTGGTTGCAGAGAAAGGTCATATTATGATTCCTTATTCTGTTGGTAGAAATTTTTCAAAATTGCACAACGGTCAGCGGAAGTATTCAGTACTTAGTGGATCTAAACTTCAATTATTTTTTTGGTGACAACATATCTACATTATAAATTATAATTTCCAGACGATTCCAGGACTGGCATATGTCAGTAACTATTTTCTGATATAAAAAGTACTGCATTTGATAGCAAGCTCAGACTCACTAATTACAGCCTACATTAAAATTTTTTTTTTAAAAAAATCTAATCTTCCCCACAATTTTGTTTTAGAAAATACTTAACTAGCCAAAGTAAAAATGGGAGAAATATTGTTTTACTGCAAAGATGAGAGCTTCAAAATGGAATGTCATGTATTAATTTTTAATTTTATTTTGGAATTATGAATATTTTTTCAATTTAGCAGCCTATCACTTGTAAATATGACTCTGCAAAAACTGGAGTTATGACGGGAACAAAGTAGGTAAACTAAGTTCTCCAAATACTTTGACAAGTGATTACTTGCTAGTCTTTTTGATATTAAAACTTGATATTTGTTCTATTACTTTGTTATAAAATGTATGTTAGAATGCCATAAACAAATCACTTTAGTGTATAAAATAATCAGAACAGCTCAATCTGTACCCTTTTGCTAAAAGAGGACTTTGTTTATCGTTTGTGTAGTAATGTTGCAGGAAAGTGTTTGAAGGTTGCTAATGACATATACTGTGGGGGGTTTTATAGAAAACATCGTTGCAATCTTCAGGCAGAAAAGATCGAAGTATTTATTTGTTTGTAATCAGACAGAATCTTTTGTCAAGTGATCTGTTTAGAACTTCATGTATGTATAGTGTCTGTAGGTTCTGCATGATGACTGTGGAACAACAGCATTCCCTTTGGAAGAGTTTAAAAGAAGGGAAGAAAGGAAGAAAGGCAAATAACTGATTTCTTGCTCTTGACAGAGTACCCAAGAGGAATTGATAGGAACTGGTTGCTGGGTAACCTACAGCTGCTCCACTAAGAATATCTTATGGCAAGCATTCCTCTGGGCAGTGATATTTAGGACCATGTCAGGAATTAGAAGAAATGCAATCTAAACACAAGTACTGAAAAAAAATAACTTATTTTTGCTGGAAGTTTTACAGGACATATTTAGGATTCCTTGGATTTTATTATTAATTTTATATTAATGCAGTTTAATTGAACTACAGTAAGACATATGTGTCACCAAGTTGTGCCAAATCAGTTGCCAGAAACAAAACTGCCACATAAAAGCACACAGGCATGGCTTAATTAACCTCTTTGTAATAGTTTTTAAATATTTTTAGTGATTAGCTAGAACTGCCATATGACAATAAATACTGTCTTAGTAATTACTACTGTATAGTTTAGAAGCTAAAGTAACACATTACAATCAAAACCAGAACTGTATATCACTTTAGTAAGAACATTTTAATGAATTCATTTTAAACCACAAAACTGTTTTTGTACTTAATCTCTTTTTTTTTTTTCTGCATCCTGCTTAGTATCTCATCCTGAAACTTCTGAGAAAATCCTACCGTAAGAATTAACTTTTTAAATGAAAACTGGTCTCACTGAATGGTGAGTGAGAAGAAGGAAACATTTCCTAGTATGGGATTTTCATTTTTAAAATAGTAATTTTCCTGAAGTGCCTATCAGTTTCTTCAATACAAAACACCTTCTGTGCAGCTTGGAAAAAGTTTCTAGTACAAGTCTAATAGTCTATTCAGACATTAAACCAATAGATTAAGATATATTTGCATAATAATAATGGACATAACATAGAGAATGATACAGTTCTAAGAGAACGCTTAAATAGAGACACTTTAAAATCATGTGTATATAATTCATTTTATAATGTCTATGTAATTCATTTTAAAATGTGTTTTGTTTAATGAAAACCCAGGAGGCCAGAATGCTTTTAATGAGATTTAAAACAGTTAAGGAATACATATCTGACAGGAGAAAGGATTTTAAAAAGCACTGGTCTGTGGAAATGAGTAGTTGAAGGAAGCTGGTACTGCCTACTATTCATAATACACCAACCCATTTACTTCCTTTAGAAAGTTATAAAGCATCAATGCAAAAAAATCTCTTGAAATAACATGCATTGTAGGGATGGGTCTAATGCTTTTCTGTGATAAATATAGGTGTGTAAAACAAGACTTATTTCATATTGCAGTGAGTGAACACGTAATGAATACCATGTAATAGTTCAATACCAAGTGAGAGAGATTTGGGTGGCATACCTAAATTTTTCCCTTAAGCAATGTCACATTGTTTTTGAAAAAGTCTTATTATTGTTACAACATACGTTTTATTTATCTTAAAATAGGGGTATTTTTAGTGGTTAAAATAGTTGCCAATCGTAGTTCTACCTCTGAAATACTTCTGACAAGCTTTCTTCTGGAAATGAAAAAAAAATGTATTAAATATTACTGTTAATTAATTTTGCAGTCAATTAAGTATTCTAATATCATTACTTTCCCCATTATTTTGTCCATCATTTCTTCTCCAGTAATTTTCCTTTATTTTGTGGTTAGTTTCTGTGCATGGTAATGAAGTGATGCTTGTGTTTTCTGTTAGGGAGAGAGGTAAATAAGTTTCCTTGGTAGTCTGTTTCTACATTCACTTTTTGGTATATTATATCTTTAAAGTTCTTTTGCCGTGTAAATAGATGTCATTTGCCTAGTTGCAGGGGTAATACCTGTTTTATTTCTACTACTAAATTACATGGAGAAAGAATTGACCTTCTCTTTTTGATTTTTCATATTCAGTTCTTATATTTGACTGACAATTATACATGTCCCTTCAAACTGAATTTCAGGCCTGTTACTGAAGTTGATAAAAAGCCTTCCATTCATTTTTATAAGCGCAATCCCAGCACTCAATGGGAACAAAAAAAGATTACACTTGAATTCAGTGAATATTAAAAATGTACATTCATTGTTGTTACCCAAAGTAAGTTTCAAATTCCAGTGATCATATTCTTTTTCAATTCAGAGCCGAGGAAATTTTGTATCTTATTATTCGTAACAACAAGACACTATCATACTCATTCAAAGGTCTGTTTGTCTCATTTCTAACAGTGATTGGGATGAAACAGTTAGGGAAAGTATCATCAACAAGATAAATATTTCTTCTATAGTCCCCAGTATACCCTCCCAGTTTCCAATTGTCAGGGGCTTAGCAGCTTCCTAATTGGGATATTGAATTCAAATTTTTGTATTTAGGAAGACTGGGTGGGCCTTTCCTAATCCTTTTAAATGTATTTATTAATCAATCTCCACAATATACTTTGTCAATAAACTCTGCAATTTCATTATGCATTGTATGAAAAAAATTCTTCCTTTGATCTTAAATTTATGCCTGATTGTTTGTTTTCTCTTGTATTATGAAAAAAAGTTGTATTGTTGTTAGTTCACTCCACCTATACTGTTCATGATTTCTGATGTATCCTACTCAGTCATGACTTTTTCTAAACAGAGCAGTTCTAGCCTACTTAGGTCTTTCCACTATGAAAAAATATTCTGTATCTCTTATAAGCCATGCTGCTGTTTTCTTTATCTTCTCAACTTCTTTTACACACTCTTTAAAGTCATATGACTACAAAATTTTGCAGCAGACAAGCATCATGGATTTGTCATCTGATATAATGAAGTTTTATGACCAGTACTTAATGTTTAGTAATAACTGCAACCATTTTATTTGCCTTTCTGACTGTTGCCAAACACTGCGCGTACATTTTTGGTAACTGTCTGCAAGGGCTTCAAGATCTCTTTCCTGAGAAGGACACTGGTATAATTAGGATTGTTTGATTGTTTTCCCTCATATGCATTACTCTGCATTTACCAGTAATGAATTTAATCTATCATGCTATCACCCTTTTCTAGTTAATTTTTAAATGGAATGAACAGCATGAGCCAGCACATAGCCCTTTGGAATCTTACCAGTCACTCTCCACGTTTTGGAAACTGACTGCTCAGTTCTATCCCTCGTTACTATGCTTCAAGAAGTTACTAATTTGTTAAAGAATTTTCCTTGTTATATTATGACTGTTTATTTTCCATAAGAATCTTGTGGTGGATTTGGGGCTCTATGCACATCTGCATTTTCAGACATCTAACTTAGCCAAATATCCTTTGGCGGCATCTTCTGTAAACAATGGAGAAAGAGGAAACTTTCCCAAGCACAAATTCAAGCTATCGCCACCTTAGCAAAGAGTATGGTGCAATAGAAACAGGTCTGTAAAACAGTTCGTATGGATAACTCTGCACCCATATTATATGTGTTATGGGAGATTTATGTCTGAGTAGCTGTGGTTTGATTTTGTGGGTTGAATGCCCATCAGCAGTTGGAATAGACTAAGTATGCTCTTGGAGCACATCTTTTGATTTAGCTTTATCTAAAAGGAATCCAATTCAAGCACTCCAAGTCCACTTTATGATATAAGTGAGGAAGATCAGGAAATTTGCTTCAAAAGCATACTTCTCTTCCTAACTAATGCACTAACATAGACCTTTCTCACAGGGAATAAGCTAGACTCCTATCCAGAATCACCCCCAGAAAGATCCTCTGTTTCTCTTCACTATCTATAGTGGACTCCAGAGATATTACACTGGAGTCTGAAGGTATGAATACACCATTTTATTGAAGGTTTCTAGAAATACCAGTATAAAGACAGAATCATCCTTGTTCATGCACTTGATGTCTGTTGTATGGCTTGGCTGTTACATGGCTTTTGAGATTTCTTTGAATCCCTCCATATAAATCACATTTATCTACGTCTCCATTAATTTTATGATCCATTTTACCAGTGCTGTCACATCTATCGTGTTCTGTTCTGCTGCTACCGGTATCTATTTAAGTGATAGGATGTACCCTACAGTAGGTGATGAAGAAACTTAGTAGTTGTATTTTCTTTTGAGATAAATTGTTATGAGTAGCTTTGATACAAATAAATTATTATTAAATGTAGCATTTAAATCTTTAGTGCTTCTGGTATGTCTTCTTACAGTTAACATTTACTTCATTGTATTTGCTTCCTTTAACATGTAACAGCAGCCCTCCAACAACAGGACTCAGTTATAATTTGTACCTTAATAATACTTCTTACTGATTTTCTTCTTTCTACCACATTTCCAATGTATCTGTTTTTCAGTCTCCTACTCATCCCATCCATTGCTTTCGAAAGATGTAAGTATCAAGCAGAGACAGAAGTTTCCAAGTTCAATATTTATAATCTCTAGTGCTTCTGAAGAGCTTCCCCTAGCAAAATCAAAAAATAAACAACCAAACTATACCAAACCAAAACACTGATCTATGTTTCTATTCTGCCTTATTCCTTTGAATAAGCATGGTTACTTAATGTATGGGAGCTTCATGAGCTTGTAAATAACTTTTGTGCCTCCTACTGCATCCTCTATATTGTCCAAAGTTCTGGAGTCATTTTATCTCTCTTTATTTCTTTATGATTTCAAACATGCCTTTACATACAGAGGAATGTATGATCTCATGAAAAAAAAATAATGCGGTATCTTCAGCTTAAATATTAAGACTTGCACCATAATGATGAAACAGATTTGTATGTCCTCAGATGTAAAAATAGCATATCTTCAATGGTTACAAAAAGATTTAAGTCAATAGAATATAATTCTCTGGCAATTTTGGTTGGAACATGATTTTTATTCTGGCATTATTTCACCACTACAAGGAGATTTAGCAATTAGAAACTACTGAAAAAAGATTGTTTCTAAAAAAATGCATGGAAGTTAACAGTTTTGAAAAGGAAATTCTTTATAATTTCTGTCTTAATTTTTTGGCAAATTTCTGGAAGAAGAAAATGGTTCAAAATTTGAATTAGAATTTACTATATTATCCATAATTGCATGCTTATGAAAAAAGTGATATTAAGTATGATTTCACGTTTGCAAAACCAGTTTTTATAACAATTTCTCACTGGGACATTGGCAGCAAAGTAGGAGGCAACTCTGTATTCCGTGGGGAGGTAAATACTAGAAAGTTCTTTTTCTCCTACAATGCTGAAATACAGGCTGAGATAAGTGTAATTTAATAAATAAACTTCCGTTACTCATACTGAGTTGTTACAAAAATAAATCATGCTTTGTCATTGGAAGGGACCTCTAAACATCACCTGGTCCAAACCCTCATGCAGGATCAACTTGAGTAACATTGCTCAGAGCTCTGCCCAAGTGAGTTTTTTTAACATCTCCCAGGATGGGGATTCTATAACCTCCTTGGACAACTTATTCCAACGTTTGACCATCATCACAGTGAATTTTTTTTCTTTGTATCCAGTTCAAATTTCCCATGTCATGACTTGTGGCTGTTGTCCCATGTCCTATTGCAGTGCACCTTTGAGAAGAGTCTGGCTCTTTCTTCGTTATGTTGCTGAAGACAGCAGTAAGATTCCCCCTTAACTTTCTCTTCCTAAAGCTGAATAGATGTTCTCTCAGCCTCTCTTCATATGTCATGTGTCTTAGCCCCCTGACCATCTTGATGGCTTTCTGCTGGGTATCAATGTCTTTCTGGTAGTGGGGATCCCAGAAATGGACACCGTGTTCTGAAGTACAGAATAGAGGGGAGGAATTACTTCTTTGACCTGCTGGCTGTGCTATGTCCTTTGTCACTCATTTCCCTGTCATACTGAATGTTGGGCTCACATTTTTCTGAGTTTTCTTTTTGCTGCTGACATGCTTGTTCAAGCACTTCTTGTTACCCCTCAAATTTCTCACTAGTTTCAACTCCGAGTAGGCTTTGGTTTTCCTAACTGCAGCTCCGCACACTCTATATTCATCATGGGTAGTCATCACGGGTCTCTGTATTCATCATAGGTAGTCCATCTTTGCTTCCATCTACTGTGTGCTTTCTTTTGATGTTTGAGCTCAGACAGGAATTCTGTATTCTTCTATACTGTCCTTCTACCATACTTGCCTGACTTTGAAGAGGTTGACACGCTCTGAAGGGGTTGTCCAGCTCTTTTGGCCCCCTTTGTCCTGCAGGGCAGTTTTCCATTCTGCTGTATTCTTATCAAAATTTTTGATCCATCGGTGATGGCACACAGATTCTTTAAAAGTACATTGGCACGTCTCATCAGAAAGAATGTATAATCAATGTAAACTGTCAGCTTGTACAGGAGAAATGTATTGTAGGCAAAATTTTAGTTTGCTAATCTCCAAAGTCTAAAAGGTAATCCAAATTTTGAGGAGAAAAATGGAAAATTGAAAAGAGAGATTAACTTTAAAACTATTCAAAATCACACAGACTAATGGGAAATGTATTCTTTTCATATAATAGTAGAAGAGAGTCCCATGAAAATCAAACTTCTGAAAGCCACTTATAATTCTGACTGTACTGACAGAATGAAAAGATGAGGTACACAGGCTAAAATATTTATTGCTAATTAGTACTTTCAGTTAGTATTAAAATGTAGCAGTCCATCTCTGTGAATTGTGTTTAACAGACAATAATAAAACTAAAAAACTTAAACCAGGACCCTTTCTATCACTGACTGCCAGGCAACTGAGATCTAATTTAGAACAATTTTTAATTTTAATTTTTACTCTTTAAATTGTTTTACTGCCACATTGTCATTAATGTATTTTTTAACAATGACTTTGGTCTTTCATAGTTCTAAATATCAAATGTTTTAAGAATACTGTTTTTCTTTTCTTGGGTGTGGTTTTTTTTTTTTTTTCAGTAATGGACAGTTCATATTGAGTAGTGTGATATATAAACCCTTCCACTCCTTTCAGTTCAGCTATATGTTTCAAATGATTGAAATGATACTCTACTTTTATACATTTCAGGACTATGCTGTGAATTGGGTAAACCTTGAACCTTTTTTCCTGGGAAGACACAATTGATAATTTCACGTCCTTAAAGAGAAATATTGGTCTTTATCAGCACAAGATGGAGTATAACTCATAATTACTACTGAAGTTCATTCCCAAACAGTGATTGGCTTTTTGTTTGCTTTTTTTTTTTCCTATTGAATATATATTTTCCGTCCTGCTAGTAATTGTTGAGGTTCTAAACGATTGTATTACATTTTTAAATGAAAAGTTCTACGATTCCAGATGATAACCATCTACAGTTCATGTAACTCTTCAGAAGATCAGCTTTTTTTCGTTCTAAGTACTTGAAGAATACATGAAGAACAAAGACTCAGTATTGGCTTACGTGAAGCATTGTTTCTTTATCAAGTTCCTCATCCATACTGTAGCACTACTTCTGCACCACAGCTGCTAAAGACTGGAATTATTATACTAGATCAGAGAAAGGCCAGCCCAGGCCTGTTATCTTCTGGGTTGTGGTTCAGCCAGAACCAATGGAAAATACAGGAAGCCCCACTGCAGAAATGCAGAATTATCTGAAAATGTCTTCTTGTAGTTGCAAATTGACTGAAGCATAGGGTATCCCACACTCCTAACTTTCAAAAATACTTTTTAAAGAATTGATTCTCATATCTTTTGTTGCATTATTGTGTTGTATTATTAAATGAATGATTTGATATGTTTTCAGTAAGTAGTCAAAAGAGCATTCAGTCATTTGAATCTCCCCTTATTTTTTGCAGCATTATATGATGAGTTCCATACATTCATTATGCACCTTATGAATAAATACTTACTATTTTAAAAAATTATTTTTCATTTCTTAATTTCACTGACTGCCCCATTGTTCATTGCAGCAGGAAGAACAGAAGCTGCCAATCTATCTTCACATATACCATTCATTTTTTCATATACTTCCAGTATAATAATTTTTATTCATCACCTTTTTAAAGTAATCAATGACAGATTTTCAGTTCCTGAGATTTCTTTCTAAATCCTTAACCAGTCTCACTGTTTCACTATCTCTGAACTCTCTTTTTGAAGGGAAGCGATCATTACTTCCTACTATATTCCAGATGATTGGCATTACATTGTTTTCTGTATTTCTTCCTATTCCATGTTTTCTAAATTCTAACTTTTTGTTTACTGTTTAGACACAGCTCCATAATAGGCACAGTCTTTTCTATTTGTTTGTGAATGGTTGATGAGTTGGCCTTTTTCGTGAGGTCATTTAGCCAATTTGCTGGAGGTTTTTTTTTTTCACCTGTATGGCTTGTTTGCATTTAGTAACAGTCATTACATTTCAAGTCATGTGTTCATTCAGCTACTTTGGTAACTAGCAGGACAGAGGTTATTGTTAACATTTTGTCCTGTCTATTTTGTAGAATTTTTGAGGAATTCAGTAGGAGAAGGATGTCCCTTTTTCTGAAAATTATGTGAAATTTCTGAGTTAAGCAGATTAGACTGCTGGAGCTTCTGCATCTAAAAGTCCATTTGCATGCAAATTGAAATAGCACTTTACCATACAGGGAAAACCAGTTTGTATTGGAAACAGATCTTTACACAATTCATACCATAATTTTCAGTGTGATACAACTTTTTATAATCTTTCTGAAGTAACAATTTTCTTTAGTGCATGTTTTTATTCTGTCTTTATTATTATCCATAGAATCATTATCAAAGCATGTCTAGAATTTTTGTTCTTTTGGAAAAAAAACAGCATGTGTTCTGTTCTAGCGTTTGTGTATTTTGAGTTTGTATTTCTGAGAAAGACCTGAAACATGCCAATAGAAAAACTACAAGTCTGTAACTTCATATTATTCTCAGCTGCTGCATTAAGCAATAAAAAAAGTGATTTATTAGTTTTTAACCAAGACCTCGTAGATATCTTTCCTGCAGTAATGAATGCAGACTATTGTTTACTATCTAAATCAGCCTTGTCAGGGAAAACCTCTCCAATAATATTTTTAAGTCAAAATAAACTGATGAATTCTTTTGTGATCTGTGATCAAACAATCATGGTTGGCTGTTTTCTTTCTTATAGTTGCATATTGAATTTGAATAAGACACAAAGCTATCTAGGCTAAAGTTCTTTTTTTATTAAAAATGTATATTTGACTTGCAGTCACTGCTTTAATCAGTATCTACCTAATAAACTGATAGGACTTTTATATTCTGATTACTTTCTATTTAAAAGTTTCTTTTAAGATTTTTGGAGTTTATGTTTATGTTTATTATATCAAATATTAAACCTAACCTTATCTGTAAAATACTGGAAAGAACCAGCAATGCCAGTATAACTTTGCATATTTTCTTTGAGAGATCAAACTACAGCAATAAACAACAGTGGCATGGAACTTTATGGCCTAGAATAAAAGAAACGAAACCTGTTAAGGAGACCTGAATACATATTTGAAAATTGGCAGACATTTAGGAAAGAAATTACTAGGCACTATTGCTCAGATACTGTGATGTTGCATCTTTTGTATTTCTGCATTCCAGTTTTTCAGTCTTTGAGAAAGCTGATGTGATTTGAATGGAGAAAGAGTAGATGAGGCGAACATTTGGAGAGGAGAGAAGAGTGGAAAAGTTGTACAGAAAAGAGCAGGGAGAGTAAAAATGGGTTAGCAGAAATTGAGAAAAGGGTTTATAGAAAATAGGAGATTTAAAGCTGCATTTTAAAAAGTAATGAAGAAAGCGAAAGAGGAAATAGAATCCTGACCAAAGCCCACTCAGAAGGGGGCTGAGGATGAAGGTCATCTGGGGTTTTCTAGGTACAGGTACAGGGATGACCTCGCTTCTTGTCTTGGGCCTGTAAGTTTTTTATTCTTACTTAAATGGAAGAGACATAGGTTTAATACAGGGAGGTGAAGAAATAAGATAAACTCTTGCTAAATGAGTTACTCCACTCCAGAATTTACTGGTTTTCTCTCAGTCACCGTAAATGCATATGTTAGTTATATTCTGATTGCTACATCGTGTTATTTGTAACATTAGAATGTACAGTGAAAGAAACTCCATTGAAGTGTTTACATTAAATTTCGATCAGTTTCTCAAATAAATTATAAAAATATTTGTTTGAAGCTGCAGGAAGTCTTTCTTTATCAAAATCTAATGATACTGGTTTTGGTTTTGAAGTAATCTTTGAAATTGTTGAGAAATAGTGAAGATACTTACATAAGCCTAGTGAGTAGTGAGAATATTGCCTACTCAGATGAGACATTACCTTTGCCAAAGGAAGAGGACTTAGTTTTATATATATATGTATGTATGTGTATAATAAATGTTTATGTGTGTGTATGGAGAAATAATAACGTAATTTGTTTAATCATTTTGCAATTCGTATCTAGGCTATGTATTTTTCCCGTCTGAAAACATCTTTCATATAAAGTAGAAATACCTCTTGACAGCATCAAAATAAACATCTACTCTGAGAAGTGGTTATATAAAAATGTCAACTCCTTATTTGGTAGATCTATTTCTATTGTGGCATTTGAGTCATATCTGACACTAGTGACAAAAATATTTTAAATTTTGTTACCTAGCTTCAGTTACAGCAACAGGGACTCCACAAAGAAAAAAAGATTGAATAACTTCAGTCAGCATACGTCTTGAAAAGTCTGTATTATTGGGGGGTGGTGATTGATGAGGTATGAAAACTGATGAAATTCAGACTCCAGATTACATTTTTTCCTCTGGTAAACTGTATAGTCCAGGAAACAGAGAAATAATTACCCAAGAAGAAAGTGACATTTTTGAGAATACTTTCATGTATACTGGCTGTTCCATTCTTTTTGTACACAGCCTTGCTGTACATGGCTTTCACAGTAGATGTAAAATCTTTGGTGTTAGAGATCCTTTGCATATGGAATTTATTTGCATATGGACTGGAGCTATTCTTCTGGGTGACTGGAAAAGTGAATGGCTGCCATAAAAATACAGAAACCCTGCCCCATGTGATATTCTTAAAGGACAGATTTGATTCCATTGAAACTTCATTCCATTATGCAGGACCTCTGACACTGCCAGGATTGTCTGATGGTTCTTGGAGGGCATTTTACAGTTAAAACTTTATGGTCTCATGTTTTAAAAGAGTCTTTCAGTGGGAAGGAGATATTTGCATATGGATATTTCTTGGTTTGCCTTGGTCTGTGCACTCTTCGTTAAAAAGTGATGTTTGTAAAGTTCTTTGGGAAAGACTCTGTATTTTTTCCTACATTCACTGGGTGAGTGATGAGTAGACACTAAACTGGATCTTGAGGAGGTTGTACTCAAGATACTCAACACAGTACTAGTTTTTACCTTTGTAGAGGTGAAACGGTGTTTCCAGCATAAAAGCAGCTGGACGTTAGAATCCTGTAAGTTAGATCAGACCAAAGGTTTGCACTTAGAAAGTGCTCCCAAATAATCCAGTTCTCAGAACACTAATCAGCCATAATTCAGATTCAAGGAGTTTATCACATTTGGGGTGCCAAAGTATTTGAAACAGATTATTTCAGGTCATGATAACTGTCTAGATAGGAGTACTGCGGATGAGCTGTAAAAAGGAATATTTCAGACTCTCTAAACTTGTCAGTAAACTACTGATTGGCTCAAAATTATATGAAAACATTGTTTGAAACAATATCATGGTAAAAAGTAGTGCTACCATATGACTTGGGAACTGTAGTTTGCTAAGTATCAGCAGTCCTGTATATTTTAAACAAATCTTTTAAATACAAAGATGAGGTTTTAGGTGTTTTTTCCAAAGTTGTTATTGTATACTTTGTAATTTTATATTCTCCTTGTTGTAGAATTTTCCCCTGTAACTATCTGTAAAAATAATGCTATAACCTAAAAAGCGTTTTTGATGGCAATATGATGAAGCATTTCACTAACAGGACATCTCCTGCAGATACTATTTTTACAGAAGCACTGTATGACCCCGAAAGCAGGACCAGAAGGAAGAATATTTAAAATATAGCTCACAAAGTTAACTGAATTTTCAGCTAAGCATAAAGTTTGGCCAGAGAAAGAGGTTTCACATAGAACCCTTAAAGGAGAGCAACCTGTTAATGTGTCCCCTTTTTTTCAGTCTGCTTCATATTTGATCAGCCTAATTGAATGTGGAATAGTGGTGTCAATAACACTTTACCCCTTTATGTAAAGACTTAAGCATATATTTGAAGTTTAGCTGTTGATTATTCAAATTTGCAGAAGGTATTTCAAAATAAAATTGGCAGAAGTTTTCTTAAAAAATTAATTTTGCCTGAAAAAAACTCCTGTTTTACTTAACAGTACTTTGTGGAAGCATTGTCAAAATGAATTTTTGAATCACAGCAAATTCCCGCTACAAATCTGTCCAGTTTTCCTGGTAAGGCAGTGA
>NW_009605492.1:11446-45653 GCF_000690535.1 Cariama cristata | reverse complement strand
CTTCCAACTTCCACGTCTCTAACACACCTATGTCACGTGGACTGTGTTACAAAATCTTCAAAGACAATTGAAACAGTACAGTTATACTCATTGCTCCAGGAGTAGGGACTTGAAGCTTCCAAAGTCCACAGTTACTTGTTGGCAATATTGGTTTTGTTAGTTTTAGTTAGTAACTGGGAACAATTGTTGTTCAAGTAAAACAACATTCTTATGGGTGAAGAAGGCATTTTTGCATCATAGAAAATGTCAGTATTTCCCACAAATTGGAAACACACACAATCTTGAGAAAATAAGTGTAAATTGCATCAAAGTTCCCATTTCAGTCTCTCCAAACTCCTCACACCAGGATCCTTCTCCAACCAATGCAAATTCCCTCAAATACCCTCCCGTTAGTTTTGCCAAACGTTCTTTTATTCTGAGGCCTCATGTAAGACATGTTAGGAAACACCATCCATTGCTGCTGAAACTTGAAACAACTTCTGTCTTTCTTACCTTTGGTAATTGAAAAATTGGTAGCAGAGTTGAATTGGTTGCAGCAGCTGCCCAGTGTTTACAGAAAAGTTCTATGGTTCATTGCGTTCCCTAACAGGCAATGAGTCCCACAATTTCTTTTGCTTTTAATGAGAGAAAAGATTATAGCATTTAAACTTCCCTTTTTCTGTCATTTTGTCTCAAAATGAAGAAATTATTTTAATGATCTACCACTGCTCTACTTTTCCTGGATTTATCTATTTGAATTTTAAGGGGTATTGTGTTTGCCTGTTGATACACTGTTCAGGGTTTTTCATCATGCAGTTAGAGTTCCTTTCTAATGGAACAAAACATTAATGCATGTAAATAGACAGATGCCCACAGAACACTTTTCCAGCTCTGAAGTATGTTTGGTAATAACAAAGGCTGTAGGAAATGTATCTGATATATCCTTTAGCAAGTGCTATTGACTTATCTCAGTATTACAAGGCATGATACTCATTTGTGGTTTTGACAATTTCTTTTTATTATCAAAACAATTAAAATCATGGGCTAAGTGTTTTAAGCAAACAACTTTGTTTTAAATTCATCTGTTTCTGTTTGGAATAGAGCACAGCTGCACTGTAATGTGATCAAGCACAATAAAAGCTGCTCTATGTTTTATGGATGGCAGAACTTTACAATCCAGGTATATTTACCATTATACCTTTTATGTCCTGAAAGTAGAAGGAAAGTTTCAGAGTTAAAGTTTAAAACTTTCAGTTAGTTTTTACAACTGAAACTTTACTTATATTTAAGAGTACTTTAGCTATGTCTTTCACTGAATTCATGTCTGCTTCTGTCTGTCTTGAGGTGTACTTATTTGAAATCCTTGAGTGTGATACTGCGATATTTTTTGGCACTGAGCTCCATAGAGACTAATTATGAATCAGAAGCATGTATCCCGTACCGAAGACCACCTGGTGTACGTATGACATCCACAGCCTTTGGCTTCCATTTTCCTTGCTTAATTCGGCCGGCTAGTCATGTATAATATTAAAGGATTGAGAGAGAACATTTGTCTTTTCACTAGATAAGAGAACACTTACAGCTAAATAATCTTCTATAAAGAAGTTCAAAGTTAAAATTATATTGTGAATTCTAAGTAAAGATTTTTATAGTAAAGAGAAAAATTAATATCTTCATTTAGAAACTCAAGTCTTATTTTCACTAGCAATTAATCGTTATGTTTAGTATATCTTATAATGACTTTGTTACAAAACTTACGCAAAGAAAAACCCAAACCAAAAGAGATGTTTGATGTGTTGCCAACTTTATAGGCAGGTATGCTGAAGAATTCATTTTAAGCCTTTCTGGAGAATAGTTCATGTGAAATAATCTCAATCCCTGGGCGCATTCTTTATTTAAAAGTATAAAATTGAAATTTTGTGAGCAGTGGAAATTATGGTGTTTAAGTAAGCAGAAAGGGCGACTGATGAAAGAGATGAGAGGTAAGTAGGTAGGGAGAGACAACAGTCTTCATTTAAAAAAAAAAAAAAAAGAGGATTTTAATTCATTTCTAGGTGACCAGCTTTAAGGAATATTGCTAGGTCTCAGTGAAAAAAAGTTTTGGAAAAAAATTTCAACACAATTTGCCTCATAGAACTAGGTTTAATTCCCTTTATGAATAACCAAAACTGTTTCATTCTTCCTTCTACTATTAAGCAGTACCTAGGGAGTGCTATCACAAAATATTTAATTTTGTCTTTGGAAAACACTGTGATTAGGAGTTCATTTTTTTCTTCATTCTCCTCTTTTCTTCTACTCCAAACCTTCCAACAGTTCTTCAGTCTTGTATCAATTAAGACAATCTGATGCCAGTGTTAATACCTGGTACATATTAGGTATTTGATACTGAGTAACACTTCTGTTTTTTCTGACTCAGCTATTGAAGGTCGAAATAAAATGATGTCACCTATCTCCACATTAAAATTACTGCATTTGCCCCTAAGACTTAAGAGACATCTCAAATACTGACTTCAGTACAGGAATTTGTGTCCCTTCCCAAAAGTCCTTTGTTTAACAAGAAGATCAACACAGAAATGTTTTAAAATCTCTTTGCTCTTCACATTTGTTAAAGTTCCTTTATGCTGCAAACTGCTTTTAGCACTGAGTGGAGCAGAATTTCCTTTCAGTTTCTGTTAAGTCAGGAATGTACCATCACTGTTGAAAAAAAGATGAGTGAAGCACTGCCTAAGTCATAAACCCTGGAACAGGCTGCTTCGGGAGGTGGTTGAAGCCCCGTGCCTGTCAGTGTTTAAGAGGCATTTGGACATGCTTTAACTTTGGTCAGCCCTGAAGTGGTCAAGCAGTTGGACTGGATGGACTAGTAGGTCCCTTCCAACTTTGGTCAGCCATTCTATTGTATTCTATTGTATTGTATTCTATTCTATTCTATTCTATTAAGGAAAGAATGTCTAAAAAGGACAAATATCTACTTCACAGTCTTCACTGTTGCTTCACAACAGTCCCCTGGTTAAGGTTGTCTTCCAGAACTCATAGGTAACAGTTTCTCAGCAAGTTTTAGCTGAAGACAAAAATCACATTATACACTTAGTGTAAGTTTTAAAGAGTTAATGTAAAGAAATAACTGGCCATACCATAATTCACAGTGATCCCCATATTTTATGTAACTTACGGAAGTGATACTTCATGATTTTTGTTTATAACCGTATTTTGTCCTTTTTAGGACAATCATTATGCAAGGCATTGATAAGGCCTCACAGACCAGGCTGTATTCTGCTCTGAGAATCTCTTTCCAGAAGATACTACTTTTAACTGGAACAAGTGCAGAGAAGAATACTGAAATGGGTGAGGGTGTATCAAGTGTATTTTAGGACAAAAAAAATCTAGGATCTTTCTTTAGCCTAGAACAAGAAAAGATGAGAGAGAATATTGACAACTGGATGTTCTCAGTGATTTAAAATATTTCTTGGCAGTTAGTGCATCATCAAAGTCTGCTGTTCTACTTAAAACTTGAATTGTGTGAAATTGCAAACAGTGATTAGGAGTGCTAAATTTTGTGTCACCTGCAGATTTTCCAGTGACTGGGGCTTAGATTCACATATCAGTTGTCTGTCTCACTGCCTGCCTAGAACTGTAAGAGCATTTGACTGACAGCCCGTGCTGTCTCTTATTCTGTTTCTTCTGTCGTCCCACCAATGAACGCCAATTTTTCAAGTTTAAACAGGCAGAGATGACGCCTTCTATACTAAGAGGTCATTGCATAAGCAGCTTCTGTGCTGTAGTGCATATTTCTGTATTTTCAGAAGTAACTCAAACAAACTGCATTAGAGAATTGTATTTCCTTGGGAAAATATAGACACTATGTCATCAGGCAATGGGAAATTAAAGTCAATGTAATTTTTAGTTATTATAGATCTGTGAATTTGCCGTGTCTCTGAAGAAACATAACCATATTTTATGCTTGGAGAGAAAAAAAAAGAAGAACTGGCTATATAACCCTAAAACTTTCACTTCTATTTGTCATTATGTTTTCCCAGCTTGTTAATATAGGATGCTAGTTAGTCCTGTGCTCTGTAAACTCTTCGGTGTAAAACTTGGTCCCTCTAAAATGTCTTGTAGATTTTTTTCACTCTTAGCTGCCATGATTAAGATAAAATGACCCCCATTATGCTGTCCAAGTAGTGTTAATGCAAAAATCAAAGATCTTTTATATCCTCAAATGCCAAATATATTTGTATTTTTAACCATATTTTTTTGTTACATACTGACCTTTTTTTGACCCAAAACCTTAGTAAAGAACGAAAAATAAAACCTGGATTTAATGCATTGTTTTCTGCAGGGATAAAATAGAGGGGTGATGAAATGAGGTCACCTTACTTTCTTGTTTGTTCAAAGCCCTTGCTTGGATTCCAGAGAACCAATTTTCAAAATTATTTTTATTAGTTTTTTGGTAGACATTGTTCCATGTGAGAACAGTTTTGGAAATTATACTTTAATGTGCCTGATGGAAAACATTATGTTTCTAGCAGTATCTATTCTTGTCTATGTAATAAATCATAGCATATATTGAGTAGTTAGATCCTCACTGTAGATTTATTTTGTTTGGAAAACAAATATATTGCTTTTCTAAATATTCAGATAAACCGTAATGATGTCACATTTTCCATCAAACTTGTGAGACAGTAGTTTGTATAAAGAGTAATAAACATTTGTATCTTCTTTTAGTAGCTGCTTGCTTTTCCACAAGGAATTATTTCAATTCTGTAGCAAGTTCTATAGCCCTCGCGATCTGCATGCCCAAGTCCAGCTCACTGTCAATGAACTAGTTGAATGCCGATATGTTCTGAGAATTTTTACTGATATCGGGCTATACCCAGGGGACAGAACCTCCATTGGTCCTCTTCCAGTCAAGATCTTTTCTTTCTTGCGTTTCTAGACTTCAGTTTCATCCTGGTTCACTCCAGTTGCCGTTTGGCCACCAAACAAACAGACATCCAGCACCACTCCAGCCCCCACACCAGAGTTTCACCCTGGATCCAGATAAATCTGCATTGAGGGGTCTTTTCTGTAGAGTGACTGAAGCTGGCTGCTCAAACTGGCTGGAAGAAACTTCTTTTTTCTGTCCGTCTTTTCCAGCTGCTCTTTGTTCTGTGGTATTATAGTCATCCAAATCAACCGGTGGTGGTTTCTTTTCAGAGTTTGTGAGAAGGGTTTTGCATTATACAAGCCTGAGAAAGTGAATTAAAAAAAAAGTGGAAGGCTTCACTGGAGTGATTGGACAGGAAGAACATTTTCTAGACAGAGAAAGCTAACTTAAAATGAGAGATGGTGCATAATATAAAGGAACATTTTGTATCTTCTTACTCAAAGATTTATTGTATCTATTCAGCTTGAATTTATATGAATCTTTTGATAAGTACATTGCATGACAGTACGGTGTTATACGACTGTGAAAATAACCACTGGGCTATTTCATTTGCTTATAAGTATCCTTACTGTGTTCCTCTTCAAGTATATTTACATGTCATGTAAAACATAATTCTTTTTCAGTTAGACACATGACTTGTTTGTTATGTCTTCTGACCACAGTGATTAAAGGTTTTGCACATCCTTCCAGCTAGGAGGAAAAAGTGTTAACGGAGCTGATGTCTTTAATGCAATTTTGTTTATTTACAAGAAAGTGTGAAGTGCTGCTTTCCTAAACACTGGGGGAATTCAACAACGACAAACAGCTTCTACTCATGACACGTGCTTTTTTAGCCTTGACTCTGCAATAAAAGCCTAATTTCAAGCTTTCTCCTAGAACATATATGCCAGAGTTTTTGTCCTTTTTCTAGAAGTTGATTATCTCCTTCAAAAACTGGTCTGCCTCGTTCACACACCAACACAAAACATTCTCTGCCCAAAACAATATTCAGAAAAGCTGTTACTTCCACAGAGATCATACAATTTCTTAGAAGGAAGTAGCTTAAAAATAAGAGTTTTTCTAAGGCTTGATCCAACCTATTACCTCATCTTTAACTTCACTGTGAGTTAAAAAAATTATTAAAACTGTCAAACATAATAGCAACTGAAGAAAACAGCATGTGGATATGTGTATATATGTGGTTTTTTCTTGATTCTTTTAAGCCTTTTCGGACTTGTCAGTGTAGGACACAGTGTAACTGCAGGTATAGAATATTACGACTGCAAAAGTTATTCTTACCTTTGAATGGATTTTTTTTCTCAGACTTGTAAGATAGAGGGTCATATTATACAAATTCCTTTTTATATCAGTCGCTAAGTCTCATTGAATTACTGGAATATGGATTCTTCAATGAATAAAGAAGTGTCTTTCAAGCATTGTTAGTACTAATTAAAAGAAAACACTTGATTGTTAAAACTATTGTGACCCTTAAAGGCTTACTGTCAAATGAATATTGAAGTTACAGAAATCTTATACTATACTGAAACCTCTTTTTTAACAACATCAACAATGTTGTTTGTTTGATATGGGAATCACATTTACAAAGCTGTTCATTTCAGCTGTTCAGATTTTCAGATTAATTTCAGGCATTCAAGTTTCAGATGTTTGAAAGTGTTAATTTCACCATTTAATTTTTGTCTTGTCACATTCACTGTCTGCATACTGGTAGCTTTAGAAGAATTTTATTAAGGGGTTGTAAAACTAGAAACATAAATGAATTAAAGGAAAAATTAGATGAGATTCACAAAGTATGAAACCAGTTGTGCAGAGTTCCACTGATAGCATTGAAGCTGGCACCTTTCCCTAAAACCACTTGAATTTCAAAAGCATAAAAAATGATGCTGACAATATCAACCCTCAGAAGCATGAATAATCAGATGCCTGTCATCTAATATTTACATCCACAATGTGTGGAATAAAATTTGTTGAATTAATGCATTCCTGAAAAATTGAGAATTTTTTTAATAGTTTGGTCAGCTAGATGTGTACTACCAAGTCTAGATCTTTCCTCTGTCAGTTAATACTATAAATGGTTCGACTCAGTGATCTTAAGGGTCTTTTCCAACCTAAATGATTCTATGATTCTGTGTGGGAACAGATGATTTAAAGATAAATCCTTTGGACATGGTGGGTGGTAGGGGCAGGCTGAATAAAACCGGAGGATCTTATTAGGGGCATTTCTAGAACTGTGCCATGGCTAATGAAGATTTTCTGGAGATTGCAGGGCTGAGGATGTGAAACTGTCTTCTTCAACAATTTAGGTGGAGTTTTCTACTTTGTCATGTCAGTGGGTTCCTACTCTCTCTGTCATTTGGAGAGTATTTTATACCATGATTGGAAATCTTGGTGAAACTCCTTTCCTTGCCTTCTTTTTTTGTGCACTATTGAAAAAAAACGAAGGAATGTACATAAACATCTATGTACTTAACACACATGGGCTTTTGTGGGCTCCACAGTGTAATGGTCTTCTTTTGTATAGTCTGGAATGTACCATAATTATTACTCAAAAGTCACATTGCTCTTGGACTTACAGAGAGATTTTGTCCAATGTCCTATGCCTTATTCTCTTTCTGTATATGAGCAGAGAAGAAAAAAAAATATTTTCCATGTTCAGGTAAATTGAAAAGCTACAAAAACAAGGTAAAATGAAACTTTCACATACCACCTGCTTTTCTACAAGTGAAAATATTTAAGCAAAAATATATGACTTTTTATCTTGAATTCTGAAGTGTTCTGCAGCAAGTACTTAAGTAATTTCAGCCTTCACAACCTGAATTTGTCTTGAGGCAATGTGTTCAGGAAGCTGTCAATGCAAATATGTTTACAAAGCAGATGTGAATGCAGATAGTACTAATATGTAACATGAAAGAACTGGAAAGTGAAATCTTAGTCCAACTTAATTTCCTAACTCTGCTTTCGAAATGTAATGTTTAAATGTGGAAATGTGAAATCACAATTCAGTTACAAAGGTTTGAAGTTTTAAATTGTATATTTAAATCATCTTTAATATATTTCCATGATGTTTGTCATAGTAAAAAAAAACAGGTTCAGGTGACAGAGGGAGATTTTCTGTCTATGATATTTTTCATGTTATAAACTTAACCTGTTGTGATGATCTGAAAAGGAGTAGTTAACTGATCACACGCATGTGATTCCTTTGATTTACACTGTTAGAAAGCAGTTTTCATGACAAGCTGGTTTGATTCAGCCCTCTCAACAGCTTGTAAGAGATAAGAAGGTTGTCAGAAAGGTATTATTGGATGCTCAGGAACTGCTTTTGAAGTTACTCTGAGCTGACAGCTAATGAGAAGCTTTTTTTGATAACTTACCCTTCAATGTAGATACATGTTATAGTTATTTTTTGTTTTGTTTACAAACTGGTGGATTAAGTATGGCTTGCTTTGCTGTCTGTCTATAATATAAAATCTACTCTGTCACCAAAGGGATAGTTACTTAATTCCCCTTTTCTGTTTTGTGTTTTTTGTTTTGTTTTGTTTTGTTTTTTTTTTCTGGTGAGTATCCTCTTTGCTGTGTGTTAGAGCTAAACAGCAATGTTTTGGCAGATTGAAGATGACAGGAAGTCTGAATTCAAAACTGAAGTGTTAGTGTGATTGCAATGAATACGTTTGGCATGACAGCAAGAAATATTTTTTTCCCTGAATAGTAAATACATTTTGTAAGATAGGCATACTCTTGTATGTGAGGAGCCCATAAGGTTATGAAGGGGTTAGCTCTAAGTGTTTCTCTTGACAGAGGTTACTTGGGATGTATTTCACCAAAGTTGCATGAAGAAGCGGAAGCTGGTTTTGCCTCCACATGTGCTTTCTAGTAGTCCTTGACTGTTTCTTTTTACCTCCAAAACATGATAGTTAAGATACTTTTGATACCCATGATAAAATGATAAAATAATACTGTTGGGAGCTGAAGGCACTGTGACATGGAAAGAGCTATTTTTAAAGACTTAGAATTGTCATTCCGAGAATGTATAGGAGACAAGGAAGTCAAGGAAACTCTAAGTGAAGGAAACATGGAATAATACAAATAGCTTCAGTTTCAATGGTCTCACCTGTTACCTTCAGAAGGATTAGTTGTTCAAGAATTTTCTCGTCTCATGCAAGTGAATAAATGTATTTATCAATGTGGTATCAACCATGCAGAGTTTAATTAAAAAACAGACCTTAAACTTTGTACCTGATACTTAGACCTGGCCAAATGATTCCAAAAGACTAGTTCTGATAGAGCCAGTCCTACGAAGGCAGTTTTGCCACAAACAGAGGAAGATGGAATGTGAGATGTGAGTTGTTACTGTTCTGGTCTCACAAAGAGTGTGAGAGCTCTCAGAATGACATTTGTTAGACCCCATATCTGTTTTCAGTAAGGGATCCTAGACTGACCCATGATGGAGCTAGTGCTCATGTAAAGTTGTCTCCTTTGTACCATGAAATTGGTACAACAGGATATTTCATCAGTTTGGTAATACATGACAATAATCCATTATTTCAAAATTAGTGTAGCTAATGAGCCTTTGGAATAAGCTGAGGACTTAGATTCTGACCCATCAACAAGGATTTCCATAGACTTCCCTGGTCACTGAACCAAACTATCATGAATGCAATGGTACAGTCTTAGATTATTTGTGAACTGTGAAATAGGTGCTTGCCACAGTATATCCTGGGACACTGAGGACCTGGCTTTACAGGGAATGCTTTCCAGCCTTCCTCTTTAGATACCTTTCCTTCTGAAGAAGGGTGGAAGTTGCGAGAGGAAATGCTACACTTCCTCATACTTTCTCCCTAACATACAGTCTTTATTAATATAAATCTTTATCAGATTCCATTTTCCTTCTTATTTATTATTCTACTTTTTGGCTTTATATTATATTTCATATAAATATATGTTTATATTAGCCTTTATAGTACGTTTCAATCCCAACAGAGCTTACAAGCAGCCTGGAAGCTTATTGCAGTAGGATGAAGGTAAGCCTTCATTGGCACGTAAGACATACTCCCAAAAAAGAAAATCTGTGAAAAAATTGTAGTGATAAGCTTTTGGTTTTAGCTTGTTACACAGCAAAATTAATTTTCTGCCCCAATGCTGAGACAATACAGAGAGTGCTAATGTACTGGTTGGGGCAAATGTCTCATCTTAGTCCAAAGAGGGATTCGTGTAGAAAAATCTGTCACTGACACACACACTGAATTTCACTGCATCTTCCAGACAGCAAATTAAGTTACTGATGTAACATTACAGTAATGTAAAAAATTACATAGCTGTGCAAAAATTTTAGTTACTTCAAAATAAAATATACCAATATTGAAAATATTTATATAAAGGTTAAAAAAAGTAGATCATAATTTGCATTTTTCTGCATTACATAGCACTATTTTGGTAGCTAAGCAGACAGTGGGATAACTTGGGTTATTAAAGCCCAAGTGTAGCGCTGCTGCTTTGGGACTCAGTCCATGGTAGGTTGCCTGCTTTTTTATTCTTTTCTATTCTTCTCTAAAATGAGTGCAGAATTCCTAGTAAGATTGCCAAGACTACGCTATACTGCATGGCAAACATGCCACATTACAGTGATTGCTAAGGAGGTAGGTCTGTGGAAGAAAAAACACAGGGATTTTTTTCATTGCATGATCATTGTCTGCTGAGGCTTCTGCAAAAAACGAGATCCCCATTGTCTTAGTGAAGTCTATTTATACTTTAGCAGTGTATCTTATTAAGCTCTACTGTGCAAAAACACTCTGTAATATATTAGCTTAGCTGATCAGTATATCTAGAAATTCAGTCAACTCAAATTGATTAGCCATAGTATATTTAGTCTCCTATGTGTTGCCTTTGAACTATTTTTCCAAATAATAATTTTTAACACATTTCTTCCGAGTCTGACTATACTGCATCTTATTCAGACTATAGTTTGATTTTTGATTTTCGAGGTAAATTTAGCTTTTAAACAAAAGAAGTATAATTAAAGAACATAAAATGTATTATGCCAAAGAGAAAAAGACCCATACTCTGACATTTAAAGAAGGGCTGTTAGTCATGGCTTTAATTGGAAAATAATCCTTTACCAACTCATTCAGTTGCTAAGTAAGAATAACAGATTTTACTGTAAGAAATTTCACTTGAACTTAGGCAAATGACCATTGACTTTACCCACATTACAGAAGATTTTTAATATTTTAAATTTCAAATACAACTTTGTCTGTTACTTTTCTAACCCAACAAAAGAAAGCCTTAGTTATTGCAATACATTTTAATATTTTCCATCCAGATTTCACCAAAACTACTCCTTCCTTCCAGGGACTTATTCTGTCTTGTTGAAATGAATACAGTTTGGAAAAAGGTTTTCTTGAAAGAGTAAATAAATGCTTAATAAAGCAACCAGAACTACATGGAGAAGGGTTTCTAAATTCAGTGTCCTGAGCCAGTGTTTGATCAACAGTTGGCCCTTTGAAGTGCTGTAGTTTTTACACCATAGTAGATTTGTTATGGGTACCAAATTCAGAAAGATCTGTTGAATTATCTGATTAGTATGAGTGTACTCAGTTATCATAATGCTAACATTACATCCAACACCTGAAGAAAACTTCTGTTTGGGCTGGCGTGGCATTGCAAATGAGTAGTTTCAGTATTTAAGATTCTGTTGAATTTGTTGGCAACGTATAATCTGTAAAAAAATCAACGAAGGTCATACGGATGTATTGACTGAAAGTCATCTGAAGAACTCTTTTCCAACTGTGAAATGCCATTTTCAGTGACACCATCAATGTAACAGTTGTGTTCAATGACTCATTTCACAGATACCCATGTCAGATGCCACAAGCAACTGTGATCTCCTCCTGAAGCAGGGTTTATTTTTAACTTTTTGAAAGTAATATTGTCTAATCAACTCAACCTGCTTAATAGTTGAGTGACACATCTGCACCAAATGTGCTCATATATGCTTTGATGTATTTAATATAATATTACAAAGTTATGCAAGCAGACTTCTATTGATTTATTTTTTGCAAATGTGTTTGTGTTCTTCACTCCACCTCAGTTTGTTTAAGTCATGCTAACCACCACTTTTATCCTGGAAGGCTAACAGACAGGGCCATAGTATGGCCTTGAGCGTTGACACAGCACTGTTAAGTATGCAGATAGCACAGTCCCTGGTAGGATTTTGTCTGGGGCTTAGTTGCCTAGATAATGCTCGTCCATGATTCAGGATAAGCAACTACCGAGACTGTTCACAGTATACAATTTAAAGGCAACCACCCTGTTCTGTACATCAAAACATTTAGCTGTACAGAAATAATCTCTTCCACACTACTGTGCATCGGGCTCAGAGAATGACTCCCGCCCTGTTTTGGTTTTAAGTGTGGATATAGTTCATGCAAACATCTGTTAGTCATGCTGTAGGTTATCAGTTCTGAAAATTATGTGCTAGTCTTGAGTTTTAACTTCCTTGGAATAGCATTGATTTTCATAATGGGAGGATTTTAACTTTTCTATGGTGGCCTAATCGGTTTGTTCTAAGATCTGACCTTGAAATGTACAGTGATATCCTGGCTATCTTGTTCCATAGTTCACTCCGAAACAGAGGGAGGACACCACCTGCCCGGTGCGAGCTGTCAGCCAGCAGATGGTGCCGTGTTCCCTTCCATTCCTGAGCCTCTCTCCATGTCCCCAGTCGCTTCATTTAGTACTGGAGTCACCTGTTGGCAGTTCACCTCTGGGGACCCTTCAGTATTGGTAGCATATTGGCTCAGGTATTTCATTCCACCAGATCATGACTGGAAAGTGTGAAGTAACTTCAGAGCCATCTTCCAGGCCTCTTGGAGGTCGTGGGATGAAGGATTTCTGGTGATTGACCTCTTCTTCTTAGAGAGTCTTCTGCTTCAAAACTGCTCTTGGTCCATGCCCCTTCTCAGGCAGTGAGGACCATGCCCCTTCTCACTTACAGGCAGTGAGAATGTTTTGGTTTTCCTCTGTATTATTCCTCAAGTTAGTGAAGACTCACACATTGAGGCCTTGCTTTCTCCAACTTGTTTCTGGAAAATTTGATTCCATAACTTCCTTGTTGGTAAGATGCAAGAGTTCCTGGCCTAGATAGACAGCATTCATGGTAACTGTCCCAATATATTTTAGTATCTTTCTAGATTCTGGATGGTTGTCTGGAAATGTTCAGACATTACTCTTTCCTAGGGAGGAATGTCATTTTCATATGTGGGAAATGGAACCAAACGAGCCTGTTGGGCCAGTGGAATAGATTCCCAAATGGATGTATCACTAAATCACTTTAAAAGTTTGGGGATGACTTTCAAGAGTTGCCAGTGAAAAGACAATCAGTTATGCAATTACTTAGTTAACATATGCCCCAGACCCCGCACAGCTTCTTGGCACTTTCTGAAAATCCTTTGGTCTTAAACATCAGTAAGGGTTTAACCAAAGTTTTCCCCTTTAAGAGTTCTTGTTAATCAGTACAGAGTTTAATCTAGTTCCTGTGGCTCTGAAGAAGCTACAAGGTAGGTCAGACACTTTTTATGTATGCCTGACTTCACCTTGCTGGAAACGTGTTTTTTCTAGTGTCTATAATGTATTCCAGGAGAGTGAAGAATTCCAATGTTATAGAGCCATACACATCTTAAAATATTCCAGTTACTGGAGTAACCGTATCCACCCTCATGAAAAACAAGCGTTTCTATACATTTCACCATATATAATATCCTAAATAATATTAAATATTACTGTGATGCCTTTTTAGATGAAATACCATTAAAATACACATACTGAGCAAAATGTGCTCAGTGCAAACTAAACTGTTTCGTGAACTCAGTTGAAATTTGGGTTGTTACATAGTTACGTTAGCTCTAGAGATACACAATTTGAGGCCCTGAGTAATTGGGTCACCTTTACACGTACTTGTTCTTTAATTAAACTTAATCAGTATGAAAATAAAGTTCAGTTAGGAGCCCTATGCGAGGGCTTCTGGGAAGTGGAGGAATGTCCAGTAGTTTGTGCATCTTACTTACATTTGTGACTTGATTTTTAAAATTGAATAGCTTAAGTCTGGCAAGAGATTGACTAGATGTCAAAGAGTTTTGATTTTTAAACTGATACTGTCGTGCTGATTTCCTTTTAGAAGTAAATTCAGCAAATGTGCTGACAGTAATGACTTGCTTTGCCATATTTCAGGTAACACAATTTGCTATGACAAATTATTCCCTCATCTGAAGCCATACTATAAATCATTTACATTTTACTATATGCATTTAAAATATTGCAGATCTCAACTTCTGTGTGTCCATTGGATTAATTGTGGAAGGGGTATAACCAAAAGTAGCAAACTTAAATTTGTCCAAAATTAGGTGAAGTTGCCCACCAGCTTTCTATGAGGCCTACTCCTCTTTGTGACAGCTCAGATAATCCTGTTCAGTGAGCAGAAACTTTTATTTAGCTCCAGTCAGGAGCTCCTAAGTAGGCCAGCGTGGCACATTGCAATGCCAATGTGGCATTAATAAAACCAGAATGAGTCACCAGAGGATGACCTAACTTTCTGTGGCAAACACCTTCCTCCTGGAACGCTCCCCTCAGAGAGGAGAACATACGAGGTAAACTTATTCCACTGACAGAGCAAGCAGAGAGCAAGTCTCATAAGGGGAGCTCCGGATCTAGAGACAAAGAAGTGTTCTCACTGTTCTCCCTTTCCTCCCAAATAAGCCTCATTTTTAATATGAACTTAATGCAGTTCTCCCCTGAAACCCTTAGAGAAGATTGTGTTACTACAGTCTGTAAAAATCTTTATCATTTTTCTTTGGCTGGCACTGTATGTATCACTCTTAAGTTTTCCTGTAAAATGATATTCCACAATTCAGAATGGTTTATGGCTTCCAGAAGATTCAAGATGGTAGCGGTTAGAAAAGAGTATCACAAAAATTAAATTTAAAAAATTGTTCATTTATTTCATGGCTTTAAAAACTTTTATTCAAGAAAACACTCATATTAGAAAGTAATCTTTCTTAATATTGCCTATGTTGTTGAACTTTGCCTCAGGCTGGGCCTTTTACAAATCAGACCAGACTGTTAACTGCAAGTCTTTGAAATAAGAACCAACTTTCCTATATGTTTTCCCAGTTATCAACATGGTTTGGCCTTAATATTAATCAATGCAATTACCAGAAGCTGCATCATTATAAGTTGTAAAAATATATAAGTCGTAGTTTTTACTTTTGTATCTTGCATTCTATCTTTGCCACATTGGTAAATAATTTAATTTTGTCAGCCAATTTCAATTCTTTGCAATATTCCATAATTTCTGTCATTCTTAGTAATACTTTTAATTTAAAATTGTTGTGACCTCTGATAATATACTAAGCAGGATCATTTCTGCTAATCCCCAGGGCACTCCACCATTAGCCCTTTTGCTTCTACTGTAACCAGCTTTTAATTCATGAAAGGACTTCATCTTGCCTCCTGTGGCTACTAACTTAATAATCTCCTGAAAAGGACTCTATTGAAAGCTTTTTGAAATCCTAATTCAATATCTACAGAGCCAGATATCCTTTATCTATTATTTTGTTAACTCTTAAAACTGCACCTTAGATTGCTTTCAACAAGTTGAATCTGCAGAGTACAGTCTACAGATTTCTGCTCTGTGTCTAGCAAACCTGTTTCATAAGAGCAAGAGACATATAAAACCTTTAATTTAGTGTTGTAAACCAACTTCTCAGTTCTTGCTAAACTTGAGACAACCAGTTAAGTCACGGGGCTCTTGTGCATGTAGGATTCTGATTATACTTCTGAGAAGAATAGATTCTTGTTAAAAAAATTGACCTGAAGAGTAGGTTGTTCTCATTAAAAGAATTATCCAAATGCTGTGTAATCAATAAGATTAACTGTATAATAAGAAATTAATGAATAGACTGTGGACTATGTCTTCCTTCCTGTTTTGTACAGTTTTCGTTGCTTACTAATAATGTTATCCACAAATATACAGTTATGTCTTTGGAGATTAATAAAACTTGAGGGAGGAATTTTTCCGATGTTGGTGGTATAGGAATAATACCTAAAAACTTGTGGATTGGGACAGGGGTATCATAGGTATGATATTTTTTTCCTCAGACAATGCTCAGAAATCCCCCAGGGCAATGCATTTTCGGAATTTGTGAGCAAGACTGTAACATATCTATTCCTGTAGGGAACCATCAGTAAGCCCTTTACTTGGCTCAGAATAAAAAAAAAAGAAATAGCTTAATCACATTAATATACAGAAACACATTTGCTACACATTTGCTTTTGTTGCAAAATGCAACTATTCTCTGTTTGGATCAACTTTGAAATTGCATAATGTCTCCAAAGAAAGATAGTAATGTAGACTCACCTTAAATGATTTGAAGAGATATCTCCTCTTCTTTTCTGTTGGGGAGAGTGAACACTATACCACAATTTCATCCTATATATTATGGCCATTATGCCCACTTTCCTGCCTAGAGATAAATGTCAAGAGTCAGAAGCTGATAGGAACAGTCTCATAGAATGCTCTTAATATAGAAAAATCACTATTCTGATTTGCTCTGAGCCTTCTGGTTTCGTCATTTTTATTATATTTTTAAAAAATACTGTGTGTGAAAATGCAAATGATAATGTTTAATGATATGTTTTATAAGCTTCCACAATTTCTAAAGCCATAAAACTGCCAGTTTTTCACTATGTGTATGTCTGAAACTTATTGACAAAATTGGATGGATGGACAAATCTAGTTGTGCATTTCATTGTAGAAGGCTTTCTGATATTTTATGCTATGGTGTAATTATTAAAACGAAATAGTTGTTTAAAACAGATAGTAGTTTTTAACTTTTCCCACAGACTCATTTTTCTGTGTGGCTTTGTCCCAATATTCCTGTTTATCCCTAATTTTTCTGTTTTGTCTTATTTTTGTTAAAATCAAAGAATTTCAAGTGAATTTGACACACAGTTTTGCATGAATAATTGGCAAATGGAAATGAACGCCAAAGAATAAGAAAACAATTACTTGGCCACTAGCTTTCCGAATGGGATAGAATCAGTTGACACTCTGTCATGATTTACCATCACAATTGATTCTTGAGAAATAACTTAAGAGTGTTAGGTTTCGTCTTATTAAAATGGTAGCAAACATTCTTTGAGCAAAAGATGAATATTTTTTTTTAAAAGTCAGTTTTAAATTAGTTCTATACTCGTAGTTCATTGTATTTGTTTTGCTGGGATGGACAAACCGGTCCACTCTTCTTTTGATAAAATTTAAAATGAACTCCATATTGCACAAAGTAAATAAACGAAGATCAATGTGGCTTCCTCAAAAAGGTAGTGGGAGATGCACTCAAAATGAGATACCTCAAACCGGTAGTTGCAGCCACCTCCTTATTGTCCTGCTACCTTCAAACTATGCCTCGGAGAGAGGGTGATTAATCTCTACCTAGCCTCCTCCCCTTGCCTGTTACTGGGCAAGTTAATTACTATTATCTGCTTTGCTTTCCTTTTCAGAGGAGAGGTGTCCACTGGTGTCTAATTAAGTGTCTGCAAAATTGGAAGTTTCTTCTTCACAATGATAATCCTTTGTACGTTCTATTGTGAAGGAACAGAGTTTGTCCTCTGCTTCTTGCTGGGCAGCTGTGGGGGGATTTCTTAGAGATTGCAGCTGAGAGTGGAACTTAATCTATGACAGGGCTATGGACCCTTGGGGAGTCATTAATTCCCATTCACCCCTCAAAGTAGGTATATATCATACATATAATATTGCATGGCTATTGTAAGTGCAAATTATCTTTCCATGTCATGAAATGCTCATATTAGGCAATTGCAAACAAGAGAGATTAACAAAATGTAGAGAAATAATGCCTCTGTATCTTAATCTAAAGTTTCACATTTATTGTGCTTGTGGAACTCTTACAACATATTCATAAATCATGTAAGGAAAAAAAATGGAACAATTGGGTGTTTCTAACAAGATGTCAGCAAGTCTTTGAGCAGCAAGAAGAATGTAACTAGATAAGCATACATTCTGAAGTAGTGGAGATACTTTTGTCTGCCACTGAGGTTATCATGTGGTCCGTTATTTGCTTCACACAAACAATTCTCTGGTACATTCCACATTTGTCAGAGTCATGTTTACAGAGCACTTTTCTCAGGGTGCATTCATCTTCTATTTATAATGCTTTCCATCAATTAAAAGCAAGCAATCTTTTAAGCATAGTCTACAGCTATTTGCTGTATTAGAAGAATAGTGTATTTTACATGCTTTTTTAGAAATCAGTTGACTCAGGTGATCTAATGTGAGTAGAATCCAAATAAATAAGAACAAGTTAATGCTTCATTTCCTTTACTTTTTTTCAGTTTGGAGTATTCCTGTATATCAGTTTGTCCCTGTTATTTCCAATGAAGAAATAATGGGAATAAAATATGGATATTTTATATTAGCGCAAATTGATGATAATAACAGGTGGGCTCATAATGATTAATTAGTCTGCTCAGCTCTTTTTCCTGTCTTACTATATCACACTGATGAACTCTTGCACTATAGCAGAAATCCTTGCTATTAGTTTGTCACTTTAACACTGCATGTCGTACTATAAGGCCTATATCTCATAATCCAGATTTTTTTTGTCATCCTGTTTTTTCCTCTATGATGTATTAACCCCCCTCTACATTGGCAAGACCTGCCTGATCTGTATTATCAGTGAAGTGTATATTTATAAAATCTAAATCCAGGCAGTACAATTAAAAAGATTTATGAAAATGCAAGGATAGAATCCCCTCCCCCCAGAAATGTCCTAGATTATCTTCTGAATGGCATAGCTCACAGACTGTTGGAGATTCACACATGTATCTGAGAATCCATTTCTGAAATAAAAGTTAATTCTTAGGTTGCATTTATAGGAAGAGTTTTCAGGTTGGTTTTTTTACCTTCTCTCTAGCTGGGAAGGGGTTTACACAAATTTGTATCTGCCTTCTCCTTGCCTCCATTTCTTACCCAATCATTGATCCTTTAGTTATTTAGGGAATAATATGACCTTCTTTTGACTATTAATTTTCCTCACCTCAGTAACCCTAGCAAGATGAGATTGTCACCTGCAGATGTGGCAACTGAAAATGTTTTGGTTATCCAATGCAAGACCATCACCATTGCTAATAGCAATTGTTCTCCAAATAATATCTGTGGAGTATGTCTGCTGTAATGACATAAATTTGAGCATTTGTTTTTCAATAACGTTACAGAGGTCTTGATCCTATCCAGTTCCAGCCATTGTTACTTACAGTAGATTGTGAATAGACTGTTTTTGCCATATTGCCAAATAATTTTGATCAAACCATTTCTGTTTCAGTCATGCTTCTCATTTGAACATATCAAACATGAGCCAAAAGTAAGTGGATGCATCTTATTATGAGTGTTTCCCCATAATTTGAAAAGAAGCCACATGGATTAGGCAGCAGTGTCAGCTCAGAGAAAGCAGTGAAAAAATGAGAGAGGCAAACGAGGCAATTAGGCTGCAGGGATAAAGAGTTTTATTGCTTCATTTTGGAGCTATATGTAGAAGGAACCTTATTGTGCAGATAGGAATAATAGCTAGAAAATAATTATCAATTATATGCTCCTAAAATGAGAAAGAGAGAAGAGTTTAGAACTACATTTACTTTAAGGTGCTCATCATAGTTGGGAACCTTTTCGTATCATACTCCTCTTCAGTGTTTTCAGACTTAAACAGTACTGTGTTCCAACTTCATTTAAAAGAGCAATAGGACATCAAGTTATAGAGAATACTATGGAAAATTGAATTATATCTTGCTATATAAAATATAGTAGAACAGTATATCTCCCTAGCTTTTCTCAACTGTTTTTATTGATGACAGCATTGCTCTTGTAACTAACATGGAGGTAATAGGGAATGCAGTAAATTCAAAATTATTGTCTGTGTAACATTTCTGTATTTGAGGTTTTTTTTACATGAAGTGATGTTTCAGAGCTGAATTCAGATAGCCAGTACAGTAACACTCCCAAAACATTTCTTATTATTGCTTCTTTTAATTTATCCATGGGAGGCAAATATTTTCATTTGTAATTTAACTTCTTCTGGGAAGTTCAATATCCACAGAATATGATAAAAAGATTCTAAATTCAGTTTGATTGAGTTAAGATTTCTGTTGGGGTGTTTATCTAGTTTTTCCCTTACCATTATCTGTTTATGAGTTTGACAATCTTCCACTGGTTTTAAGATAAGTATTTTATAATTTCATTGCAGAATGGAAAATATAGGTACAGCTTCCCTCATATTTTTTTTTTTATAGGACATGAGTAATAATTTAGACTAAAACTCTTTCCATAGAGAATCTTTGTAGTATGAGTCTATGCAGTATGTACTGAAGGGTGAAATACAGCAGACTTAAGAGAGAGTAATTTCTTGCTGGACAACTAGTAGGGACTAAATGCAACAGCAGAATTGAGCTTTGAACCATAAGTACCATAAGCAAAGTTGCCATATCAAAAACTCCATCTAATCAAGTCTAGAAAATACTAGTGAGCATTACTTGCTCCATAGTGAAGATTAAAACTAAGATCCCATTATGAATCCAGAGACGAATATACTAAAAGCAAGAAACCAAAAACTGTGAAATGCACAGGCTTCATCTTGACTGTGTGTAGAGGATATTGGAGGGAAAAAAGAAAACTTGAAGGAAGGTTGAAAGAAATCTTGGAAGAAAAATCAGAAAGGAAGTTCAAAACTGAGACTATTAAAGAATGTTTCTGCTTTTCTCTTTCCAGTAACCTAGAAAATAGAGATGAAATAGCTGGTTTAGAATGGTAAACAAATCTTAAAAGGAACTATTATTTTACCAAAGAATCCTTACAAAATCCTTAAAGTCCTTACTAAAACTCCTGTTTTTCCTTATCAGACCAACAATTCTGGAGTTACTTTTAGTAAACGTAATTTTAATACCTTAGCTAAAGATGTTAAATGAGTACATGAACAGTTAGAGATAATGTTTCTAGGAAATCAAATCCAATTTTTGGATAATCATATCAAAGACATAGTATTATGTAATCAGTCTGTGTGAAATGAGATGGAAAGTTAAGTTGTTTATGTATCTTAAACACTACCTTCTAAAACTCAGGTTTGCCTTATAGATTACCAGATTACTTTAAATATGATTATTTAAGAAAGGCCAGTGACATCCTTATTGTCAAACTTCTGACCCTAAGTTCTCTCAGATAGCTTGCTTTCTTCATCTAACAGGCAGATTAGCCACGAAGCTTATTTTTACTATTTTCAACCTAAGACTCTTTATCTGAGTTTTCATTATCTCAGCAGACTTGCCTTTCACTGTAAGCTGCTTCATAGGAACAGATTTTCTGCTGAAAAAATTAGCTGGGATACTGCCATTAGTCTCCTCCCATCTTGTGCATTGGTTATTCATATTGATAAGACAACAATTATACACTGTATATTGTTTCTTTTCACCTAGGGAGCTTGTACTATACACAAGCAGTGTGGAAGTTTCATGAAAGAAGATTTTACTGATTATAATACAGTTGGTTTTGTTGTGTGATCTTATTTTATAGTAATATATCAATTTTTATTACTTGGCCTATTTATTGAAAATTCAGAGGCTGGGTTCTCACAACTTACAAACCACTAGTACAGAAGTTCTTAATAATTATTGTGAGATTTCTTCTTAAAATCCATAGTTGCAGCATTATAGTCAGATGTGGACAAGTTTTGCCAAGAATTTGAGCTTTAATCAGCATTTTTTGTGGGTGGATATGAAAAAAACAAAATAATTTTGTGGGCGTAAAGAGAAAAATCACATTTTTCTCTGAACAGCTGTATAATAGCCACTTTTAAAAGCTAAGTAGTAAACACAGAAGGAAAGGGTTTCACAGCATAGACTGTAAGGCAAAATATTTCTGGCTTCCATATTGTGGGAGTTATTATGGAGCACAAAATGCTAAGTAAAAATTGTCTGTATGCTCGGACAGCTGACACTTCAAGCAATGAGTTAGAAATCGGAGTCCTTTTCAGAGCCATGCCAGTTGCCAACTACTTATGGCTTTGGAACTAATTGGGGAGTGAGTAGTACACACAAATGCTTTATGATCTAGAGCTTGTCATACCTATATTTTGTAGCGATTTTTTTTCATAATAAAGCTTTTGTGTCATGTGTAAATATCAGATTTGTTTTTAAACCCAGAAGTCATATTCACCTTAAAGTTAATGTATCATTCCTATTTATATGTAATGTATAACTACAAGACAGAGTTGGTAGACAGAGGTAATATCTTTTATTGATGAGTTATTGTCACTGAAACACATTGACAAGCTTTTGAACACATAAGCTTTCTTTGTGTCTGAAACAGAAAAAGCATATTTCAAGGGCAAAGAACAGCTGAGAAAAATTGCTCAGAGTATCAGAAATATCACATCTATGAGAAGAAAGATAACTGGTAGATACAGTTAGAGGAGATATTAGTGAAGAGTGGGAGAAAAGAAGTGAGAGATTCTACTATATGTGTTTTGAGCAAAATAGTTGCAAGTCCTGATTCAGTAATCTAACATGGATGTGTATCCATCAAGGATATTTTTCCATGGAAATAGTTTGTAATTTTGAACCAGTTGTCAAAAACATATGTAAGGAATGGATTCTAAAAAAAAAAAAAAAAGACATAATCTGATAAATGTGTTTTTCCCTGTGAAATACAAACACACACACACCCCAGTTTAAAAAAGCCCACACATTACTAATTGTATCTCTCTTTTTCACATCTAAAGCTTTCCCCAGACACAAGTAGCTGTTGTAGGTTTTATTTCTGAGTTTCTGAAACTAGAACATTCAATAACAAAAAATGCAAGCTAATAATCTTACAAAGTACAAGTTAAAAGTTACAAAGAAAAATATTGAAGGATGTTTTATTGTCCTATTGACAGAGAACAGTAAAAAATTGCTGCTTCTTGGTCCTGCTTTTTTGTCAATTATTTTTTGACCACCTGGCCACTTCTTACCTGATACAGGTTTCTCCCTGTAATGAACAATTTGGCGTCTGACTTTGGCTTGTCACCAGAAGTTTGTAGTTGCATTATTGCTGTCTGCTGTTCTCAGTGGCTTTGGGAGCAGACTTCTTTTACCATCTCACAAGTGTTGTCCATAGCATGCTGAATGTTCTCAAGAAATACAAAACCTATAAGTGTAGGACTTTAAATGTCTTCTGATTCTTGTTTTGTAAAGATCTTCACACATAGTTGCTTGGTGTAGTTATTTTTGAACTTTCTCACAAATTGACCCTGGGCTGTTGACCCTAAAGGCATCTGATAAAGGCATTTTTCCTTGTGAAACAAAAAGCCAATGAGCAAAAATTACAGAGAAACCATCATATATGGTGTTGTGAAAATAGGAAATGTGGGTTTCATTTGTTCCTTCTTCTGCACGGTTCATTACAGGGACTTGATTTCATTCATATAGGTGAATAGGTATTACACAATTGTTCTTTTTAGTCTCCTATAAGAGATTAACAATCAGTACATGTGACACTATGTAAGTATGTAATTGGCACTTTGTCTGCCAATAGTGAGATGCTCACAGCAAACGTAAAGGACTTACTTTCAAGTATCTGTTCCAATTAATTTTTATTTATCATGGATGGATCAATTTCACCACAAAAGACTGAAGCAGCCAAGTCAGTAGCTAAGATGCCCCAGACCAGGATTCAGATCCGCTCAGAGTCGAGCAGTGAGGAAAATGAATCATGGTTGCAAACAGAGAATGTGTGTCTGCTGCTTGCTGACTATGGGATTTACCCAAGAAGTGTAAAACCCGAGATCAATTCCTGACTGCTTTATTTCAGACTTTTCTTCCACAATTCAAGCGAGAATGTGATTACTGGCCCCAAATCACAGGCTGAGTATTTGTTTGCTTAACCTGACAAATTTTTTTTTAGGATATTTGGATCTTCAGCTTGATCTATGTGACAAAGCTTGTTAGGTGTGAAGGAGGAAGCATCTACCCAATTCTGAAATATAATCTCACTGGAAAAATAGGGTAGCAGCTAAGCAGTGTTTTAAAGATGGAAGTGGATGCCTAAAGAGGTGTATTGATCTCCAAGTGATTTTGAGGATCACGTTCTGTTCAGAGAAAGTGCTTTGTTGTTGAGTCACTTTTTAGCTGTATTCGGAGCTTTGACAGGCTGAAAGCAAACAACTACTGGTTCTCTCTGGCTACCCTGAGTGTATGTCACGTCAGAGTGCTGATGGGTAGAAGCAGGAAAAGGGAAGAAAACTAGGACGAGTGAAAAATCCCTCACAAAGTCTATAACTTGGGAAGGTTAGCACACTTTGTATTTTAGGATTGGAGGGAGATTCCAATTAGAAATAGGTACCTGATTTCTCTACCTTTTTTCACAGTAGAGACCCATGGGATTACTTCAGAATTCTGCTCCTGAAATTAATAGGAAATAAAATTAGGTCTATATTCTAGAAAGTTGGGAATTCTGTACAAATATGGATATTTATGCTGTGTTGGGTACTTGTTCGTTACAGGATTCTTTGTCTTGTTTGTTCTTTTGAGTGTCCGAGTGGAGATGCAAAGATCAGATTTTTCTTTAATAAACAGAATGTTGTTCTTAAAATGGCTAGTTTGATTCCTATGGGTAACTTACAAAGTAAGATGTATAAGCAGGAATATCAGAATCTGGTACTGCCTTATCAAAAAGTGAAAATATATGGAAGCATATTAATTTTCATTCTTTTCTTTAGGTCTAGTATTTCTGGATTTCAATATCTGGCCATAAACAATATTTGAGACTTAATGATATTCTGCAGTGATACAAAATAATTATTATTTACTAAACATACCTGTGTAGATGGCATTAATTATCTGCTGACCTGACCACATTGTATTAGTATTGAAAAATTGCATTTATTTCTTTATTTATTTTGTATTTTCAGGTAGAGATTGAAAATCTGGACTATCATTACTATCTGCCTTTGTTTTTTGATGGGCTTTGTGAAATGACATTTCCATATGAGTTTTTTGCTCGCCAAGGAATCCATGACATGCTGGAACATGGTGGAAACAAGATTCTTCCTGTCGTTCCTCAGCTCATTATCCCAATAAAAAGTAGGTGAACATGTGGAAAAAAGAAATTCCTAAAATTGCATTTATATAGTGTAGATTTTTGACAAGTTGCTAATTAAGCAAAAAACCATGACAAGTTGTACATTTTATGGCGATTACTGCAAACATGAGTAAATTGTGAGGTATAAGGCCTGAAGGTTTATGCCTTCCATCACCTGGTACGTGCCATAATCCAGAAGAACAGACTGACTGGTTAGTATTTTTCTTATTACAATGTGGCTCTTGGTCTTTGGAAATTTGAAGTGACATTTTCTTACCTGATTTTGTATATTTATTATGTAAATCCATTACTGTATAAGCCAGTTCATCTAAAATGACAGTAGAAATCAACAGATGAAACTTACGGAATTATGTTTCTTTTTGTCCTTTTGTTTATTCTACAGTTGTCTTATATTTTTTCACTAGATATCTTGTCTATCATCATTCTCGTTACTTTGCATATGCATATATCTATCTAAACTGGGAGTTCTGCCTGACTAATTAACATGGTATGTAAAATTTTGGCATTTAAATCTAGTTTTGAAGTTTTTATATATTCAAACAGTTTTTTGTAGAAAAATCATGTGAAAGGTAGTAAATTTTTTTAATATAAGTGTAATACCACTAAAATTAAAACTTCTTTTCTTGAAACACCTAGTGTTTCAGATATATTGCTTTGTCCTTTCCTGTTTCTTTAGACCAGTGCCTTGAGGAAATATTATTCTGAACCATCATCCTTCTTTATTTAGGTATTATGATTCTTAAGTCTTGGTGCTACACCTATACTAATAGATGTTCATATTTCTTAAACTTGGTTCCTGTTTTGTTGTTGATCAGGAGTGGTATCATTGCTGTCCTTTGTCCTGTTTTCCTGAGATGATTCAGAATCCATGCTAATACAGAACAAAACAGTAATTGTATTTGTGATACAGAATTAATAGAGTCAAATACAGTTTTGGAAATGGGGAAAGGGAATGTAGTTAGGAGCCTGATAATACTGTAATAGTGCTGGAAGGGTCAGAACTGTGGCTTTGTGATTCAATTTATTCTCCATTTAAAAACGCTAATTATAGATGTCATCTCTTATCTTACTGTAGGTTTTGAAAATATCAAAAGCAATATATGTTATTCAGAATGGTTACTCTGTAAGTGACACTTGTGAAAGGTTATGAAAACTATGTTACAGTTTTTTCTCTCTAAAAGGGAAACGCATAAAGAGAGGAATCATGTCATTTCTTTAAACCTATATTTCCAACACCACCCAAATATATTTATAGCAGTATCCTTTTTTTTTTGAAAGCTGGAATTGTTTCTTCAGAAAAGACTGCAAGTTTATGACAACAGCTACTCAGTTAGGATTTAAAAGTCTTGCTGAGACCAAAATCTGGCTTAGAAATAATTACCTGGAAGCTTTAGCTGTTAGGCAGCTTTTAGCATTAGAAAGACACTGCTGGTTAAGGATATTTATATGAGTTTGATATATAGTCTTTTAAATCAAGTTGTAATTTATGATGCTGGAATCTGTTAGCTAAATTTAGTTGTCCGTTCTGCTTTTTTTTATTGTACAGTGCTTATTTTTTTATTTTAAAAAATCTTCTGTATTGGCTTTAATGTGTGAAGAGTCTAAGTACTATCAGTGATAAAGGCTTCTTCCTGATTAAATCCATATTAATATTTAGAAAAGACACCGCCATCTCAAGGAATCTGAAAGTGTGTATTTCTAAGAGTTTTAAAATTTGCTGCGAGTGTGTAATATAGTGGTGTAGTCAGAGCTGTACATTTCTGTGACTCAGCTGCATCCACAATAAACTCAGCTATGTTTTAGACATATTACTGTCTCTGAAGTGTCCCACTGGGTGAGTTGTATCTGATTAACCAGTCTTCTAGACCACTACCGTATTTCTACTGTGAAAGAGTAAATCGATTGTTAGGCAAGGTAAGGTATATGATGGAGGGGAAAGGGATAAAAGAAAGACAGAAAAATAACTCTACAGATAGAATGCTTTTAAAAGCAGTTTTCTCTCCTGCATGTTCATCAAAGGAAAATATTAGTAAAGAGCTGGTCTCTAAAAACAGTTTAAATTAAATATTAGAATTCTGTATAATATTTTAATAATTTAAGGAGAAATCTTTCCTCCACCCATCCTTGCTTAAAGTTCACACTTTTTGAACACTGTATGATTAAAGATGAAAATTATATTATGTAATGAATCTGTGGGTTACTGTAAGCCCAAATCTTTTCAACAAATTTTCTTCTGGTTGCACAAACAGGCATTGACTAACAGAAGGCAGACAGCTGAAATTAACAGGTCCAGTTTCTTTCCTAAAATAACTGAAATATGATTAACGTAATATGGATGAATGCTATTTAGTTGAAAAATAATTGCTTATGTTTGTTTGTCACATTGAAAGACACTCTTTTTTTTGGAAATTCAGAGGAAGAAGAAAAATCTCAGGTTAGAGGCATTGATTTCTCAAAGAGAAAAATTTTCAAAATATATTTTGATTTCTCAAAGTAAAAATTCAAAATATATTGTACCTTGCAGTGGCAAAAGATGATAAAATAGTTTATAAATATAGTCATTGCATGGCTTTAAAACTGGAAAAACCGAATTACCTGTATTTGCCAAACCTGTAAGGAATCCAACTAAAAATAAAAAAATGCAAAATTAGAAAACATGAATACTTTAAGGTGTTAAGACTTTTTACTCCCTTTCAGAGAAGGTGTAGGCAAACCCATTGTCTATGTTATTTAAACTAGAGCAAAGATTCATAAATTCAGATACATCGCCAATGACAAAGTACTTTGTAGAGGTATTATGAAAGTTCTGATGCACAACACACAGCAGAGTATCTTCTTTGCCAGAAAGATCCGTATTGTTATTTTTGTATTGCAGACAGGTAAAGAGGTCAAAGGAAGCTAATGTTGCCCCGCATCACAAACTGCACTGGTGGCCGAGAGCAGAACGGAGCCCAGACACACACCCCTGGGGCAGCAAGCAAAGCTACCTGTAGTCATGTGAGAGTGCCTGTATTTTTAGGGAAGAGAGGGATCTGTCTGGCCCCGCCATGTCTTTCAGTAATGCACTGGTGTATCTTAAAACTCACTGGTGGCTGACCATTACCTACAGCCAGGAGAAGGGGCTGAGGGTGAGAGGTGCCTGTTGTGCCATGTGCTTGTCAGTGGAAAACTCCTGTTCTAAATTCTCTGTGCGCATTATGGGGGTGTATTATTCCCTTTGATATACTCATTTTGGGGGCAAATTAGTGCTTTTAATATTACATTTGCCGTAACAAATGCCACATCAGAAAAGCCATAAGTCCTTTCACTTGCTTTCGTTAGGCTTCTGCAACTCAGAGATTCCTGAGCACAGAGTTCCCAGATTCGACATGAGGCACACGTGTAGATATAAACACTGAGGGTGCAGGAAGTTTCTACACCTTTGCCTGATATTTCTATGAGTAACATCAGGGACATCCAACATTTTAAACATTTTAACATTTTAAAATTCTCTTTCATTTAAGAAAGTTATGATGAACTTCTGAAAATACTTGTTTGGAAAAACTGTAGCAGTACAAAATAAAATGTGTTTGAAGTAAATACTTCATTATATATTTGCATTGAGCAATTATTTAAGCTGGAGGGTCTCCTGGAAAAGTGTGTGTTGTCCTAATCACAAACAAAATTGTCAAATTTATGTACCAATAAAGGAAAAAATACCAGAACTAGCAAGCAACAGAGTCAATTTATTGGGTTAGGGTTTTTTTCAAAGTTGCTGCTTGAGAGAATTGTACAATGCATAGCATGTAGACTCGATGACCAAAAGGGAAATATGAACCATTGAGGGAGGGAAGTCCTCTAAAAATCCTTTAGGGAGCAGAAAGGTATCTATAACTGAGAAGCAAACCAGTCATTCATTCACTTTGCTGTTATTGTGAAGATTCACCTCTTACAGCAAACTTCTAGGTCAAGAAGCAACAGCCTAGCAGGCTTTCAAATTGGAATACTTTGGATATTAGGCATGTTTCCTTCTTTAGGGATATTTAGCTGTACTGTACTAGGAGTTTTAAATGGTCTGCTTCATTCCCACGTAAGGATACTAGTACTTTCTTCCATTTCAGATAACCTTTGGGTATCACTGACATTTTTCAAAATGTTGAAATGTACTTATTTCATATACTGCATTAAAATTTTCTTCCTTTGATTCATATGGGAGAATGGTCTGCGGTGATGGTAGTACACAGAAAATAATTACCAGATTTTAAAAAGATAAACATATGTTTGAAATGGACATATCATTGGGGCAAGGACCGTCTCTAATTAAATGTTTATACAGTGCCTAATATAATCAAGCCAGGAGCTGGTTGACTGCTATGCATGCCACAGTCCAAATATTTAATAAGAATAACAACAGTTCTGCAGTCAATTTGATCTTACTTTGATATTTACAAGTGTTTTCCTAACCCACACTGCAGATTTCTGCAATTTGAGGGGCTTCAGGCTCAAATTTTGCAGTCTGTTTGATTCTACCATATCCACTCAAAATCTTGATCCAAATTCTATCTTTTGTTTTGTGTGTCAAATGGAGGATGGGATGCCCTTGTTTTGAGGGAGGTGGCACAAGTATCCAGCTGATTTTCTAGCACGCAGATGAAACAAATGCCAGCATTGCTGTTTGGAGTCCCAGCAAGCACCCCGACAGCACAACTCAGATGTAAGGAAACTTGCATGACAGGTTCCATGATGAGCTGTTCTTTGAAAACAGTCTTCTGGATTCAATATGTGTTCAGTTTGCTGAACTTCTTAATCGTGAGGCATAATTCACACTCCTGACTTTATTAAGGAATTAATCTTTACCAGGACAGCCTTGGCTTCCACTCGAACCGGGGCTGGCTTTGCACAAGACAGAACTCTGCAAACAGAAAGCTGTGAAAACCTTTGAGAGCCACCGTCTGCAGAGAGGAGTTCTTCCCAGGGGTGGTCGAACAGCCGTTTCCACTTACATGAGACCCTCCGCAAGCCTAAAAATAAGGTCTCTCATCCTCTAGGACAGCTTCTACAGCCAGGACAAACTGTTCCTGGAAGTGGGTACAGTTTGTTGATTAAGGATTAAGAAGCTAGGATTTCTGACACTGGTTAATTTTTATGTCCCTTAAGTTAATTATTAATGTTTGTATGAATAATTCATTTTATTCATGTTTGTATGAATTCATTCATACAAATGAATACAAATATTCGTTCATGTTTGTATGAATAACTAATAGTTATTGTACTGAAAATTACAAGTGTTAATGATAATTTCCCTGTTAGTTCCGATAGCTACTGTTTCTGTGTATGACAATTTAGTTATGAATAAACCTATATGTTGGAACCCCGGAGCTTCCTCTTCCAGTCCCTCCTGTAAGAAAATGAATAAAGCCTGTTCCTCTGTGAAAGAATATTTTCCTGCCTGGGATTTGGACGTAATCTTGAAAATTGTAGCTGGCAGTCTCTCTTTGCTAAAGCAACCTTAGAACATCTACCCATGAAAGCATAATTTGGAATAGCCAACCTCTTTGCTGGCGCTTGGTATGAGCATGCTGCATGAATGGACTTCGTGTCCACACATTGATGTGCTCAGAGGCAATATGAAATTAGGTGTAGCCTGATGGCTGCAATATGGACTGGCAAATGAGAAGTATGGAATTCAGTCTGTATTTTCATTTAACAACACTTCTTTAACTTGGAATCACCCTATGATGCACTACAGCACCTCTATACCTTGGGCTCTCTAACTCCATTCTGTATCAGTAGGTTTAGTATGCTGTTCATAAGCATGCAAAGAGGCATGAAGGGAGGTTACTTACTAGTTGGTTTTCAAGAGTTGTCTCTACACATTGACACAACCAGTCTGTCTGGCCCTTGCTTTGGAGCTCTAGCTCTGATTTTTAACACTCGGCAGGCATGCGATAAGAAGCAGAAGCAGGTGGAGCTCAGTGCATTTGCTTAAAGACATGGAAAAATTGACATTGCTTCTGTGTGAGAATACGACTTAATTCCCTATGAAACAGCATTACTGCGCACTGACAAAACTTAGTGCCAGAAATACTGAAGCGTATTACTTCAGTGGGAAGAGGTACTTCTTGGAGAAGTTGTTAGTAACTCCTCTTCCTTTTTTTTTGTGTTTGCTATAATTTTTTCCGAGTGCTTACACTTATGGTCTGTTATGTTGAACCACATACTTATATACTACTGTTGTTATAAAACATATCACATTGAATTTGAGCTTATCTTTTACAGGTTTTGCTTACCCAGTGCAATGGTGTAAACATCTGTGTAAGCGGGCAGAACACTGGAGCATTAGACCAATATATAATAGTGTACCAAATTTGACAACTGCTTCCAGCTGCGTAATCTCAGAGGAGGTTTTATAACTAGAGAGATTTTTCAAGAAAAAAAAAATATATTTCAAGCATGACTCACTTTTAATTACAAAAGAGAGTGCAAAGTACTTGCTTTTAGTAAAATTAAAAAAGAAGAGAAACAAAAGGTATTTATGAAATGTCTTAGTGTCATAAGATTAGAAGCGTGACACTGAAAGCTAAGAGAAAAATCTAAGTAGGCAAGACAAAATCTTTTTTTTTTCCTAGAATGTTTGTCTTTTAAAAAAGCCTACAAGGGTTTTTTGTGTTTTTTTTTTTTCTATAAACATTTGCTTCATTGTACTGATTCTCAGAATAGTAGGAATTGTTAGCTGAATGAATAAAATGATCATGAAATATATGAGTACAAACATACAAACACTAATTGTTGTACTAGAATGTGTCTGTTGTCAACCTTTGCAGGTTGTCTTGCAGTTGTATAGTTCCATTGGCCCCAAATGGTACTTACTGAGCATTTATTTTTTATTTGTTTGGACCACGCCAGTATTACACAGGCAGCATGAGGGAATAATGGGCTGCATTCTTTGGGTTACTGAAGAGTCAGCACAAATTGTGGGAACAAATAGCAATCAGACAAGGCAGTGTTTTATAACATCAAGCCTGCAATCCATCTTTGGGATCTTTCAAAGCTGGGCTAATAAAGGCCCACTTACAATCCCCAGCAGAGTACAGTTTAATTAAATTTGTCCATTAGAGGACTCCTCCCCCTCCCTCTACATTTGAGAAATTAATTCTGCTTTCTGCCTGTTGTTCTTTCTACATCACAGATGCACTGAGCCTTCGTAACCGACAGGTCATCTGCGTCACCCTGAAAGTCCTCCAGCACCTGGTGGTATCAGCTGACATGGTGGGGGAGGCCCTGGTGCCCTATTATCGACAAATCCTCCCAGTCCTAAACATCTTTAAGAATATGAATGGTGAGTTATCCTAACAGACACTGTGTCTTGCAACTCCTAAGGTAAAAAGGGGCTTGAGGCAGGGTTAATTAACAATGCAGTTAAGATTTATTACTGTATATAAACTCAAATCCATTTGAGGCTCTAAATAATGTAAGCCCCCCCCTTACTATTCCCTAAGGATCCACTGAAATTAACAATTTCATTTATTACTCCTTGCACGTACAGTTTATTTAATGCAGTACAGAAGCACTGAAGCAGTTCTATAATCTTCCAGTAATTAAATTGTAAAGTTTTGTAACAGTCTTTTGAATACATTAATAAATTGCAAAGGTTTTTTTCCTCCCTCCAACACATTAGTTTAGTCCAGCCTTTTTATTCCATTCTGTGCTCTTCACAAGCAATTCGCTGCTACCAGCAGACTTAGGAAAGAGTAAAAATAAAAGTAGCAATCAAACTAATTAATTTGAGGGTCAAGAGAACTCCTTGTTGTAGAAAAATTTCAAGTTGCATAACGTCTAGCAAAACAGTGAAGTTTGAAGTTATTACTGCTCACTTAGCAGGTTTTATGGTAGAGAAATTTAGAACTAATTTGTACCTGCAGTTGAGTATGTTGTTTTCTTTGTAGTGTAAACCTCTATTGCCGGTTTCAGTCATTAATAACTGGTACTTTGACTACTGGATACTGTGAATGCATTTACACCATAGCCACCAGCTGAAATCAATATGATGTATCCTGCTTTTGCCAAACTAGTCTTTAAAATATTTTTCTGTAGTAAATCTATCTGTACTTATCTGTTCAATTATCTACCAAGTTACTGACTTTAAAGTTTCTGTCACTGACATGCAGCCATATACATCAAAAGAAGTTAATTCCTCAGAATCTTGCAAAAGACGTTTTTCATGAAATTCATGACATTTTAATAGTTATCTACAGGACTACTTCCGATTACGCTTTCTCTTTGCATTACTACAGAATGTATTATCTTATACTCACTCTTCAGTGAGCATAAAATTCAGCTCAGATTGAAAAATGCCTGTCCAAAGACTGACTTGGAGACTCAAATGAGATTTTGATTTTAGATTCCTTTAAATGTATGTATGTCTGTGACTCGATTTTACTTAGTGAGAAACTTGCAGTAACATATGGAATTCCACAAATGCAACATGGTTCAGATGACAACTGTGGCTTTCTAGAAGTTGTGGGATGAAAGGTTATGAATAAAATCCTTAGGCTGAACTTACATAATTTCAGTAGGGCTCCTTATGAATAGAAGATTCCCCCTTAACAGATCCAATTTCAGTATCTGGCACAAAACAAGACTGTAAAAAGAAGGACTGTCATTGATTAATGAATATACAATACATGTTTTTTTCCAAATTTCAGCCTGAAGTAGCCCATAAATTCTCTTGACTAGGCTTTTCTGCAGTGATTTCAGATGAATAATAGGGAAAGCTCATGTGTAACCAGGTACATAGCTTAACAAGGCTTTAAACACATTCTAAATATATCCTAAGTTTTGATTGTACTGTGAGCAAAATAAAACATATTTTCAACATATTTGCATGACATCTGTGCTATGTGAATTTGTGCCTATATCAAATTACACTAAATCTTGATATTTGGCATTTAAGAACTAAAAAACCAAAAATAAATGAAAAGTAATAGTTCAAAATTAATACATTTTATTAAAGCATTACTTTCTTAGGAGTAAGGGTTTTGAAAGTTCAGTATTACCAACAGTGAAATGGATACTATTTGCAAGGCCTACCATATGAAACAGTTCAACTTATTCAGTACTTACATACAGGTGATAGGGAA